>NW_007731008.1:17522-26829 GCF_000696425.1 Galeopterus variegatus | reverse complement strand
ACACACACACACACACACACACACACACACACACTTAAGATGTTTCAGACTTTATGATCTGAGTATAAAGAGAAAGGGCTGAGCTTTTGATTCATATTCTATTCCATTACAAGTACAGCAGTGCTGAAGGGATTTGCATGTTTAAAGGGCTGTTCAGAACAACCCACATAACAAATTCTCCAGGGATCTTTGCAGAGGAATTGCTATATATCCCGATGCTGGCGTCTGCCGCCGATCTGCGTTCTCCCGGTGCACTGATTGGACTGATTGGATGCCAGTGCTTAGCAACAGCCAATCATAAGGCGTCAGGGCAGAGGCCTCCGTCTTGGTTCCATTTGGGAGGGAAGGAAGGGGTGAGTTGAGTGACGTGCAGGAGGTGCGTGGGCAGGCCTGCGTTCTCCCTGTGCACTGATTGGACTGATTGGATGCCAGTGCTTAGCAACAGCCAATCATAAGGCGTCAGGGCAGAGGCCTCCATCTTGGTTCCATTTGGGAGGGAAGGAAGGGGTGAGTTGAGTGACGTGCAGGAGGTGCGTGGGCAGGTGGCGTGGTGGGCAGGAGGGGCTGGGCAGGAGGTGAGGTGGGCAGGGGTACCCAATTTCCCTATTTTATGTAGGCAGTTGCATAGATTATCACTTTTTTGTGTGAAAAAATGTGCTGGAAAGTGGACCAGGAAGGGAACCTTTGGCTGCCAGATTGGTAGGAAAGTCTACGTTAGAATGTTGCATGGTCTGGGCTAAAACTGCAGTGTATCCAAAGTACCTGGAATAGCTATCGTTGAGTTTGTTTAAAATTTCACGAGAAAAGGTGAAGGCACGCCGCTGCTGCATATTGAAACCACTGTTTCTCAAAGGGTTATGTGAGAAGAAGCTGGGATGGGCTGGAGAAACCTCAGCTCTGCTCTAGCGTAGACTTACTCATCAGTGCCACCTTTTCCCTGACTGTGTCAACATGGGGGCTGGACTTTCTCTGTCAGTGATGACCTTTGATGTCTAGGGAGCTCTGCTGCTCTATCCCCAAGGGTCCCTCATCAGCCCCATGCCAGGCATTCTTTTCTTTCAGGGCTCTGTCAGTGAATGCTCCCCGCCTGAGGCTTATCACTAGCCTAACAGGTGGTCTAGACCAAAGGTATTCAGCGGTTGAACAGAGAAATCGATGCACGGTAGTGGTTGAGAACATGAGCTTTAGAATCAAGACCTTGACCTGAGTCTCTGATTCTGTCACTGATGAGCAGAGTAACATTGGGCAGGTTACTTAGCCTCCCTAAGCCTCAGTTTCCTTATCTCCCAAAGGGTATAATGGTGGTTCCTTCCTCCAAGCATCAGAGATCATGTCTGCAATGTACACGGTGATGATTCACAATGAGCCTGCTATAGAAATTAATAATTACTTATAAAAATAAAATAAGATTTCTCTATATGTTGGCTATCTCAGAGTGTGGAAACAGCTAGATGGATTTTCACCTAATTTGGAAATGGTCTGACTTAGACCACCAGCTGTGTGGTGCCGGAGAAACTTCCTTGGGGGAACCTCTGGAGGTGATTTCATTCAGGGCAGCTGCAGGTCTTGCCTTGCATCCTTCATGCTGCTCACCTGTGCAGCCAGGTGCCTGCTCCAGGAGGAGAAAAGGGTGCCAAGGATATATTTCTTTTGAGGACGGTTAATGGTTCCAGTAAAACTGGATGCTTAAGTACTTATTATGTTCTCCTCCTCCATATCATCATATGGGAAGAAAGCCTAAAATTTCAAGTTGCTATCTTGGAGGGCAATCACATTCTCCCACAGGAGGTCCTGGGTCACACAGGAGATCGATTGTTCTGACTCAAGGGAAGTTTTTTGTTTGTTTAAGAGGTTATTTCTAAAACAAGAGAAAGAAACTTTTTACAGGCTCTCTGCTTGTCAGCAGCTTGGGAAAGACATTGAGTGCAGACTCAAATGACCCAGCTTTGCCCTAGCTCTGTTTCTTGGGAGCTGGATGACCCTGAGTGAGTTGGCTAATTTCACCGAGCCTCAGGAACTTAACCTTAAACACAAAGTGAGGACATTCAGCTGACCAGAGGCTGTGAAAGAGACACGAGATAATGGATGGGTTGGGGCTTTGCGAGGCCCCAGCTGCCCCACACCTGGTGCTCCCAAACATAGAGAGGTGCCCGGGGAAACGCTAGTGGAAAGGGCCTGAGAACTCATCTCATAAACCACTCACCATTTTTCAGGACACAGAAAAGGGTTTGGCTCTTCCCGAGGGTTTTGTTTTTACAAAGATACAAATCTGTTGATGATGACTAGGAGCAAACCTTTATTATGGAAAATATTAAACCAAAGTTGTGTATGTCCCCTCATAAATCATATGCTCTGTCAATTTATTTACTATGAAGGTGAATCCATGGGGGAAGGGGAGAGGAGTTTTTGCTAGATGAATGCTTCTTAGTGCACATGAGTCACCTGGAGGTTGTATGAAAAGGCAGATTCTGATTCAGAAAGTCTGGTGTGAGGGAGGGAGACACTGCATCTCTGACAAGCTCGCAGGTCAGGACAGCACACTGTCCCAGGAGCCACTCTTTGAGCTTCAAAGGCCAAAACCAAAATGGCCATTGACCTGCTTCGGGACTTGAATTTCTTTCTCAAATCTGGAGCAAAGAAGTAATTGTGAAAGCCAGGTTTTGGAGAAAGAGAAAAAGAAATTTTTAACTTCAAAACCTTCCTTTACATATCAAGAATGAAGACTGACAGATCAGACCCTAAAACTTCGAATTTCTTTCTCGAATCTGGAGCAAAGAAGTAATTGTGAAAGCCAGGTTTTGGAGAAAGAGAAAAAGAAATTTATAACTTCAAAACCTTCCTTTACATATCAAGAATGAAGACTGACAGATCAGACCCTAAAACTTAACCAGAAGCCGTGGCAAAGGGAGGTTAAGGGATAGGATGTGAAACCATTGCCCTGGAAATATGAAGTGGGAGGGAAAACCTTCCTGATTCCTGAGAGGAGGGTAAGGGGCAGAGGGAGAGGGGTAAGATGGGGCCCTGTCTGTTCTTCCTTAGGCCAAATCTCAGCAAGAGGGAGAGCTATGGGAACATCCAGGAGATGTTTTCTGAGACTCCAAAGACATCTAGCCACAAGCTCATGTTGTGGGGCCCTGTCTGTACTTCCTTAGGCCAAATCTCAGCAAGAGGGAGAGGTATGGGAACATCCAGGAGATGTTTTCTGAGACTCCAAAGACATCTAGCCACAAGCTCATGTTCCCCTTCCCCACACCACCACCCTCCACCACAGCAAGACAGTTGCAAAACAGCAAAGAAGGATGGGGGGACTTGACATGTTGTTCTGGGTCTTCCTCACATCCCTCCTTGGTGAGGAAGGAAGCCAGGCATTCCCAGGAGCACCATGGGAGGGTAAGTAGCTGAGGGACGAGATCCATCGTGCCTGCTGTGGGTTGCCAAGGTGAGGGGTGAAGGGACTACCAGGGCAAAGGCTGTTTGGTGGGTAGTTCAAGCTGGGAACTGAAGGTGAACACGACTGAGACTCAGAAGATCTGTTGCCCCCTGGAAGGTCAGAGGGAGCTGTGTGTGGGCCCCCAATCCCTAATCCAAGTACATGCTCTCCAGATACTATGGCAAAGGGAACCCATGCAGTGAGTGCCACTCCACAGTTGCACTGGAGGATAACATCTAGACCAGGGGAGAGGAGATGTTCTGTACGTGGGAGGTAGTCAGATCTAGAGGAGTTCCTGTGTAGGGACCAGGGTCTTGTCCAACACCTGAGGGCATATAAACATTTCTTAAACCTGGAGGCATTTTGATGAGACAGAAGAAGAGGGATAAACAGCTCTGGTGGGAAGATGGCTTTAGAATAGATGGGATAATAAGCTGCCACATGCTGCTTAAATGGAGGAGACTGTGCTTCTCTTAGTTAGCAGGCTTGCTCAGGCTCCCCCAGCGACTAGGGGTGATGGAGTTGGGAAGAACTTCAAAGTACAATGATAGGAAATAAAAGAAACACTTTTTTTTTTGGCACATGGGAATGGTAGTGTACAATATCAATCCTGCTACAGTATCATTTAATCAACTGAAAAATAAAACACAATCTCACCATCTCAACATAAACCATTTAATTCATATTCCTTATACTACATATTTTACCTCATATCAATGCTAGTAAACCTAATATTTCATTGTCTTTTAAAATTGAATATTGTACATATTTTCATGCTTTGTTTAGAAATCTGTATTTTTGTATATTCGACCTTGTTAAAAATTATTGGGAAAAATGTCAAATATGTGTGTGTATATATATATATATATACACACACACACATATATATATGTATATGTGTATATATATATATATATATATATATATATGCACATAATACTTTTGTATGTGTGTGTAGATATGGAATATATATACTATTATGAGCTGAGTTGTGTCCACCAAAATTTATATGTTGAGGTCTTAACTACCAGTATCTCAGAAGGTGACCATAATTGGAGATAGGATTTTCAAAGAGGTAATTAAAGTTAAGTGAGGTCATTAGGATGGACCCTAATCTAACATGACTGGTGTCCTTATAAGAAGAGGAAATTCATACAAGACCAACTGAAGACACAGGGAGAAGGCGCCATCTGCAAGCCAAAGAGAGAGGGCTCAGAAGAAACCAGCCCTGCTGACACCTTGATCTCAGACCTGTAGCCTCCAGAATTGTAAGAAAGTAAGTTTCTGTTGTTTAAGCCACATGGTCTGGGGTACTTTGTTATGGCAGCCTTAGCAAACTAATATGGAGTAATATAAATATTGGACACATATGTAAATATTCTTTTATCACAAATGACAGTTTCAAGCAATAATCTAATAAGAGTTGACTTAGAATTATAAATTCTTCTTGCTCACCCATTGAACAATCATATTTTTGAGTGCCTTTGTGCATGAAGCACTGCAGATGCTGTGGTATGACACGTGACCCAGTCCCATAAGGTCCATGCCCACATGTAAATTTACCCAGTACATGACAATTTGGGTTGCCAGACGAGGAGCATAAAAATTGCTGGAGTGGTTCAGAGGTGAAGGTCAGGGAAAGTGGCGTTTAAGCTGGGTCTTGATGGGAGAGATGGGAGAGCATCCAGTTTGGGAGGAATAACTTGAGCTATTGAAGAATGTGACACAGGGAGATCAGCATATTCTGCAGTAGTGACCAGACAGCAGGGCTGGAAGACAGGCAGAGCATAAGGAGGTGGAGGGAGATGGTCAGGGAGGGCAGGGCCCAGCAAGATTGTGCTGGGTCTTGAGTGCCAAGCCCAGAATCCCAGATTTTATTCAATGGGGAATGGGGATAGTTGTTTTTTTCAGCTGAGAAGTCACATGATTAAAATGGAAGCACCTAGAATGTAGAGCGAGGTGCACTGGAAATTAAAAACAGACGGACATCGCAACAACCAAGGTACAAGGCAACCGAGAGGAAGGTGAGGGGAGGGGTCCAGGAGCCCAAGAAGAGAGGGTGCTCAAGGTCTGGCAACTTCCTTCAACTTTCTTGCTTTCTACCTATAAGTAAATAAAATACTTCTGCACAGTTTGGCACCCTTCATGGTGCTGCTTCTTGCCAAGTTTGGAAGAGTGGAAGGCTGTAGCTCTTTGCCTTTCCAGAGGCTGGCTGGGATAAACCTCCTCGGTTCTGCTGAATGAGATCATTAGCATATTTATAATAGAACTCATCTTCAGATAGTGGCACTTGAGAATCAAGATAGAGAGCATTATTGTGGGTAGGAAATTAGTTGAGAGGCTGGCTGGGATAAACCTCCTCGGTTCTGCTGAATGAGATCATTAGCATATTTATAATAGAACTCAGCTTCAGATAGTGGCACTTGAGAATCAAGATAGAGAGCATTATTGTGGGTAGGAAATTAGTTGGTGGAGGAGATAAAACCATGAATGACAATCATGCTGGTTGTTATCAGTGCTGGCACAGTGGGATGTAGTGATGGGCTAACTGAATTTGCACTAAAATATTTCATCTTCCCACTGGCTGAAGTTCCACTGCACAGAGATTGTGCCTTGGGTCTTTTGATTCTCCAAAGGAGAATGCCCTTTAGGAGGCACAAGAGCTGAGAATATCCAGGACCGACTGTGTTGGGCCTCGGACATGGTGTCTGCCCCACCCTATCTCCTCTGAATGGACCCATATAGACCACATTGGCCCATTCGGACAGGTCCTCCAGGTGTTTGTCTTGCTGTTTTGGATTTCTCTGTTGCTTACTCTGAAACTCTTCCAATTTCTGGATGCCTGAGTTGACTTAAAACCTGCTGCTCCTCCTCTGGGCCCTGGAGTGGATATCCTGGTTTGGATTTTCTAGCTCTCAACTCTGTTCTTGGCATACTTTCAGAAGAAGGCTACAGTCAGAGCTTCTGGCTCTGGCCAGTTTCTAGAAGCGCAGGCCTAAGCTCCTAATTCAACTTCACCCCCTGGCCACAGGTATGAATTCAGGTTGGGCTGTTACCCTATGTGAACCACAGGGCTCGAGGTGGCTAGGAAAAAGCTGCTGAACTCTTCTGAGAGCAATCTCTGTCTACTCTCCTTTCCTGCATGTAGTGGGAGAAAGTTACGATCGTGAGATTTGCTGGGGTCCATTTGCAACCCTGTATGAAGCTGACTACACAGAAGGGAGACAAGAAAAAAGAATCCAGGGCCTTGATGTTCTTACTGGGCTCCTGAGTCAAATAAATTCGAAGGCTTCCCTATACACCTCTGCACATCCAGTATGTGAGCCCTGAAGCTCATTCAGGGGTGTCCTTTCCCAGTAAGGGCTTGGCTGGGTTGGCTAAAGTGTCAGCAAAGTACAACCTCATTGGCAGAGTGAGTTGCCTTTTACTATGTTTGCACTTTTCAAAGAACTCACAGCCCACCAGACCTCACAAATGCTGGCGAATTTCCCTCAACCCATTGTCAAATAAAACGTCCCATTTCCAGTTTGCAAAATGTCTCCATTCTAAAAGTCCAGGAGGCCTACATCAAAGCAGTATTTTTCTTTTAAAAATATCTACACCAGCATTACAACAAAAATGAGGATTACTAAAAAGAAAAAGTCCTGAAACTTTGGGGAATGGGATTTGCATTTGCAAAATGATTTGCAACCAGACCTGCCAGGTAGCATTTCACGGAAATCAAGATGTGGGTTTTGAATATCTAGATCATTTTTTTTCAGCATCCAAATCCATAGTAAAATCAACTTTCTAGCTGTCTGCAGCAGTAGATGTGACTAAATGCTCAGAACAGCACCTATAAGGGCAGACTAATTTTCATAAAAGTAGATGTAGCTGGGACACAGTGATATTTAATTGACTTACCTTAATTCTCTAAGTCAGCTTATTGCTCAAGAAGCTCCTCAATTCGGTTTTCCCCATCCTGCGGCCACCTTCTCTAGTTGCCAAAGTCTGCTCAGCACCCTAAATGACTCTGAAGCTGGTTTGAGGTGGCAGTGTATTCCCCCATTTCTTCATTCAGGATTTCTTCCTTCAAAGGATACTTTGTGTTTCCCAAGTTTGCTTCCCCTGCTTGTGTGAATCTAAAATGAATGTGAACTAAAAGTACTTGTTGAGTGGTTATGCTCCCAACTGTAATTTGGAGTCAAGGTATGAATATTTTATACTCAAAGAGTCACTGAAGATTTGTAGGAGGTTTTTAAAAATAAAATGAATACACTCATTTTTGTTGGCACAGGTAGACTATAGCTGGGGGGAAAACAAAAATACAGGACAAGCCCTCAATCATTAGTCTCTAAAAAATGAATCTGGATTTGTGTTTTGGGATGATCAGGAGTAACTGTGGTGAGTACAGAGTGTCCTTTGGAGGAAAGAAATACCAAAATGAAGGAGAACTGGGAAACAAAAACAAGAGCCACCCAAATGCTCCCATCTCATTTTAAACTAACCCAAATTCCAGAGGTGCAGTTTCAGAAGGCGCTCTTCATGCCCTGGCAGAAATTAGGTGTCGGGCTGGGGAGCCAGTATGTAGATGTCTGTGGCTTCCTTTCACTGCAAAAATAGATTTAAAAAATAATCGAGTCTTTGGCAAAGCCTCTTCCAAGACCGAGAGACCTGAGTAGCCCCTTTGCTCTCATGTGTTTGTGCTGTGGTGAGTCAACGGCAGGCGAACTCAGAGGCTGCTTCAAAGCTGATGAGCACAGTTGAAACAGAAAATTCACACGTGTTAATTAAGCATTTCCCATTTTCTCTTCTGTAAATCTGTGGAGCTTGTTCTCTTAATAACATCTACTGGTTTATACGGAGGAATCCTGCTAAATAATTTTCATTGAGTGGAGTTTCAGCTTGAAAGATCTAGAAAGTAGAAGGAAAGTGTTTGGGTTCTGTTAACCTTGAAATATAACCACTCTTGGGATGGCAATTATCTGAGTATCATAAATTCCTCTTTTCCTAAAGACTTCTGTGGAAGAACATTCCAGTAACAAATTATTTCTGATTCATCAGGTACTCAAATATATGTTTCAATTGTGCTTGATGCATATTGCTTTTATTATGATGTGCTAATCTTACCCTATGCAAAGTGTGTGGCAATTTTGAAGTAAAAAGAAAGTTTCTAAACTTTGGTGAGGTGGCTGCCAAGATCATGACCACCTGTAGATGCTGAGTACATTACCCTTTAGTAAATGTTCTTAAATGACATTGTTTCTTCTTTGCTTCCGTCCCTAAGGGTTTCCATTCTTTTCATTTGTTTCTTTATTTTGTAATTGTACATATTTATGGAGTACAGTGTGATGTTTCAATACATGCATACATTGTATAATGATCAAATCTGGGTAGTTAGCATATCCATCACCTAATCATTTATCATTTCTTTGTGGTGATAATATTCAAGACCCTCTTTTCTGGCTATCTTGAAATATACAATACAGTATTATTAGCTATAGTCACCCTACTATGTAATAGAACACCAGAACTTAGTCTTCCTATTTCACTAACTTTGTGCTCATTTACCAACCTCTTCCCATCCCCACTCCTCTCTACTCTCCCCAGTCCCTGGTAACCACTGTTCTACTCTTCCCTTCTTTGAGAACAACATTTTTAGATTCCGCATACAAGTGAGATCATGCGGTATTTGTCTTTCTGTGCCTGGTTTATTTCACTTGGCATAATGTCCTCCAGGTTCATCCATGTTGCTGCAAATGACAGGATTTCGTTTTTTTAAAATTTTTTTAATAGCTGAATAGTATTTCATTGAGTGTGTGTGTATATATATATACATATATATATATATATATATATATATATATATATACATATATATATACATATATATATATA
>NW_007731008.1:15559-16522 GCF_000696425.1 Galeopterus variegatus | reverse complement strand
ACATATATATATATATATATATATATATATATATATACATATATATATACATATATATATATATATATACAGGATTTCATTGTTAATGTCTAACCTCTATCCTGGATCCTTTAAGTAGATTCAACCTGTGAAAAGTTTGCAAAAATTCGGATGCATATGAATTTAGGAAAAAAACAAACAAAAACCTACTAGATGCAAGTTTTACCAATTACATTGGCAAAGATTCTAAAATTTGTTAATATGTAGTGCTGACCAATGTTTGGCTAAAAATATGAACTTGTGGACTGGACATGGGAGTAAAATGGGTACAGCCTTTGAGAACAAACTGGCGGCACATGCTTTATGACTCCACAATTCCACTTTCAGTTATTTGTCCTACAGCTATGGGACTGAACAAAGATTTACGTATTGCATTTATTGTGGCAACAAAAATACGGAAATGACTTCTGTGCTAATTAACAGGGGTCTGGTTGCATAAAGGAAAGTATATGTATACAAAAACATTTATGCAGCCATGTGAAAGGATGGACCGTTGGAATATGCAGATGTTGAGAGATCTTCGAGACATAGTGCTAAGAAAAAATGCAAGCAGCAGAACAGTCCGTATAGTTTAGTCTCATTTGTATAAAATGGCACACATGTGTGTATGTATGTGCAGAACATTTCTGAAGTTATAGACAAGAATTATCATGACTGGTAATAAAGTGTGGGACTGAGGGTCTGAGAGGAAAGGAGGGAGAATTTGCTCTTTATTTTACACTCTTCTGTATTACTTTTTTAAAAAATTCATGTTTATTTTATTTATTATAATCGATCTTCTTTAATTTCTTTTAACAAGAAAAAGATCCACCTTCAGCCATGACTACACATTTTCTGAATTAATCCAGACCACTTCCTGTTTACCACCTGGTGCCTCACGCTCATCTCAGTTTCTCTGACCACTTCTTGGTGGCTGAATTCCTT
>NW_007731008.1:12687-14169 GCF_000696425.1 Galeopterus variegatus | reverse complement strand
CACCCATCCTGTGATCATTATGTATCTCCTTTTCATCTGGGCTTTATCTGATGATGCCAGCCTGTGTTGAAAGATGAATCCATTCTTTCCTCACTTGTGTTCCCCACCTCTAGTCCCAAGGGTTGGAGGAAAGTGACTCAGGAGCCATGGGGAAAGGTATTATGCAGCAATTGATGAGTAATCTCATCTCCTTCTGGGCTCTGGCTCCCAGCTCCACTGCCACCTGCCTGCTGCCCAGTCTCAGTGAGCTTGCTGCACTCTGCTCAGCTACTCACTTACTGTATGCCACATGTTCCCTTTGGCTTTTTTCATAAGAGTAATCACCATCTGCTTCTTTGGTTTGGTTGCTTGTTTCCTTGCTTATTATCTGTTTTCCCCCACAGGATAAGATGTGGAGGTGTAGGGGTCTTGTTTTTCCTGCTCACTGCAGTATCTCTGGGACCTGGAATTGCTCCTGGCACAAGGTAAACATTTAACAAGAACGTGTGGTTAGTCAGCGAATAATCAATGTGCCCTGTGACTCCTGTACATGGAGGTAGCACCATGGCTGTTGTTGCCCTTATGGCCATCTCTCACAACCATTTCTTAGGTGCCTGCATGGCTGTGACCTTAAACCTGGCTATCCTAGTGTTATTAGTGACTTTTGCCTTGGTAATATCTAAGCTTTCCCCACCCCTCCCTTTCTCTTCACTAATCATTGAGGGTTCCAAAGGGTAGACTAATACTCGCTTTGGGTACTCAGCCCATGGGTGGGGTGGGGTCCTGTAGTGGCTTCCCTGTCTCCCATCTCTGCATTGGTTGGTGGCTAGCAAATGTCAGGCTGTAGCCAAGAAAGAGTTGCAGAATCTGGAGCCTCACAACTACCTCTCTCTGCCTGCATATTTGTTGCCACAGATGGCGTAATTACAGATGGAGATTGATAATGGCAATAATAATGGGTTAACCTTTTAAAGTGCTCAATGTGCTTCAGGTTGTTTGCTGTGTGTTTTACCTGTAGTGGCATCTTCTTTAATCCTCCAGAAGCTGCCGTAGATGGGAGGTGGGCTTTGTTCCCACTGAGGCATCCCTACTTCTAAAAACAACTACCTGGTCAAATGTAAAGGCAGTTTTTAAGCCAGCTTATTAAAAGAATGTCAGTGAAAATAATTTTAATAACATTCTTGCATTAGGAAGAAGCCTTAATGAAAACATAATTTTAACATAATTAGGTTGAAATAGTTCAGCACTGTATACATAATCTGAAATGATCTTACTTAAGCTCACCTACTACATTGACAAGTCACTACTGTAAGCTTTTAAGAAATGGATTTCTAATATTTGATTTTTCATAGTTTATTCAAAATTTAATTTTACCATTAAAATTTGTGTTATATGAGTCATTAAGGCAGCACCTTTCTTCTTATTGTACCAAGAAGACACATTCAAACAAAGGCACTTTAGAGTGCTAAGAACTTTCTGAAAGTTCCACTCCTCACAGGCCTT
>NW_007731008.1:1919-12134 GCF_000696425.1 Galeopterus variegatus | reverse complement strand
GAAATTTAATTTTACCATTAAAATTTGTGTTATATGAGTCATTAAGGCAGCACCTTTCTTCTTATTGTACCAAGAAGACACGTTCAAACAAAGGCACTTTAGAGTGCTAAGAACTTTCTGAAAGTTCCACTCCTCACAGGCCTTCTCTGAGCTGGTCAGTGGTTTCTGCTCTAAGTCAGGGGCAGCTTCTCTCATATAAGTGAGAATGGACATTTTACATTGAATTTCAGGTTCTTTTTAAAAATTCTCTTTTCATTGGGCTCTTCTCTGGAGTCTGTCTCTGAAAACCAGTGCTTTCTTTCAGTATCTGTGTCTCTGCTATTTCCTCCTGACTATTTGTGGGTGGGGGTAAGAGTAGAAGAAGCGGGTGACAGTCTGTTAGAAGTCCTTCTGGGAAGGAGGGTGTCACTGCCCAGCCCTGGCCCACCAGGCTTGTCCCAGAGCACCAGCAGACAGGGCCGGCCAGGACACAGCAGGGTTACTTTTGCCACTGAGGTGGGATGTTCTAGTCAGGTATGACAAGGGGGTGATTAGGCTCTGGTTCAGGTAAGTGAAGCACTCGCACAGGCTTGGTGGAGGCAGTGACCCTGGAGTGAGGTGAAATAGGCTTGCGTTCTGGTTGCCCCACTACTAGGCTGGGTCAAATTGGGCTGTGTCCTTAGCTTTTTTGAACCCTGGTTTCCTTGCCTATGAATTGATGGTAAAGTGAGATAGCAGCCTCAGGCATTCTATTTGATGAATAAATTTGTAGATAGTACCCTCCTGGGCACAAGGTAAGAAGCCAATTTCTGCTTCTTCCTGTCCTCAGGACCTCCCATGGATTTCTAAGGTAGAACAAAGCTGGGAATCTGTGAGCAAGGAAAAGGGGTGGGACATGCCCAAGGTGGAGGCAACCACAACTACAGCCACAACATGCAAAAGCAAAAGAGAGAGAGATTGTACTGGGGAAAAGCCCAATTCAAGGAACAGGAAGAAATTCCCTGCAGTGAGTCCTTTACGTCGTGCTTCTCTCCAATTTGTGCTTAGGAGAACTCCTGCTCTCCTGTTTCGTCCACCCCGCATTCAATCTTCCTTTTTCCCCAATATTCATTTTCACTAAATGCCATATCCCCTCATGCAGGGGCTCAGACTTCAA
This sequence comes from Galeopterus variegatus, assembly GCF_000696425.1. Lineage (NCBI taxonomy): Eukaryota > Metazoa > Chordata > Mammalia > Dermoptera > Cynocephalidae > Galeopterus > Galeopterus variegatus. The sequence goes on along the minus strand of NW_007731008.1, from coordinate 10,999 downwards.
ACTCAAGTCTTATCCTTCCTTACTTTCTAATGATCTCATGTACTCTGTGTCCAACCCACTAGCAAGACCCATTGATCCAAACCTCAAACACCTTCCATCACCTCCACCCATGCTGCCTTGGCCAAAACCATCCATCATCTCTTCAATAGTCCCTGGGACACTCCAGGAGCTGCTATGTGGGCATTCTCCTCCTATGCCTGACCCCAACCCATAGCAGACAAAGAATCTTTTAAAAACGCAAATGTGGTCATAGCATTTCCATCCTTAAAGCCTTCCAATAACTTACTACTGAACTTGGAATAAAATCTTTGTGGAAGTATAGATTGGCTGCAATCTCCTGTCCTTAAATTATGCTTAAGAGGGGAGGACATCCAGGATTCAGATATCAGTAGAAAAGAATCAAGGACAATTTAGTCACATTAGGTGGAAGAAATAGAAAGTCTGGGCAGAACCAGTCACACATGAGCAGGGTGAAAAGTAGCAGAGCAACTATGCAAATAAACTTGAATGAAAAGAGAAAAAAGAGACATAGGAAGCTCTGTCCATTAAGATGTGCCCAGCACAACTATCAGAACATCTGGCTAGCAATGTCTTAGACAAATAATTTTGTTTTTCCTCTCACATAATAAATCTGAGATAGGTAGCTAATTGTCTGGGTTTAGGGCTCTGGGGTGACCTCTCCACAATTCTCTCAGTCTTTTCTCACGATTGCCAGTTGACTGCAGGAGCTCCAGACATTGTGTCCTCGCAGTGCAGTCCATGCAGGGCAGAGGCAACACAGGGCTATGCTCTTCTTACTTACTGTTTGCTCACTGCAGAGAATCATTCCTTCCCAGTGTCTTCCCAGCAGGGTTCAGAATTTGCCTTAAGTCTCTTCGGCCAAGACTGTGTCCTAAAACCACTCCAGCCCACTGGTCTGGCACATCTTGTCTTAGATGAAGACTCTCCACTCAGGACCTGAATAAGGATGAGGTTCTATAAGCAAGAAAAAGGGGGCATTGCCCAAATGCAAAAAATAGAGATGAAGAAGCCGCTTGGGAGCGCGGCGGCGCTCCCGCTGAGGGTTCGGATCCCACATACAGACCGGTTCCCGCTCACTGGCTGAGCGAGGTGCGGGAGCAACACTGAGGGTTGCGATCCCGTGGCCGGTCCCGGTCCGGTACGGGCACGACACTGAGGGTTGCGATCCGTTGCTGGACATGAAAAAAGACAAAAAAAAAAAAAAAAAAGAAGCCAGACTAAAAGAAGCACAAATCCATAGAGCAGAAGAAAATCCCCCACAAGTGAAGCCTTCGTGTTATAGAAGTACTTATTAAGTGTATGCATTAAGGAAACGGAAAAAAGAGACACACAATAAGTAAATACAATGCGTAGTGAGACAGTGGGAAGATTGAAGTAGGTCTGAAGGTTAGTTAATAGTATGGCATCAATATTAATTTTCTGGTTTTGTTAATTCCACTGTGATTACACAAGATGTTAATGTTTGGGGAAACTGGTGCAGGGTATATGGCAATCTTTTGTACAGTCTTTATGTTTGTTTAGGTAGGTCCAAATTATTTTAAATAAAATTTGAAAAATAAAAAAAATAAATCAAGAAAATAAAAAGAGTAGTATGAAATGGAAAAAGAATTTTTTTTTTTTTTTTTAAATTTTGAAAAAAAATTGTTTTTCAATTTTTTTTTTTTGCTAAAAAAAAAAAAAAAAAGGAGTATGAAAAGGAAAAAGTTTTTTTTTTTTTTTTTAAATTTTGAAAAAAAATTGTTTTTCAATTTTTTTTTTTTGCTAAAAAAAAAAAAAAAAAGGAGTATGAAAAGGAAAAAGTTTTTTTTTTTTTTTTTAAATTTTGAAAAAAAATTGTTTTTCAATTTTTTTTTTTTGCTAAAAAAAAAAAAAAAAAGGAGTATGAAAAGGAAAAAGTTTTTTTTTTTTTTTTTAAATTTTGAAAAAAAATTGTTTTTCAATTTTTTTTTTTTGCTAAAAAAAAAAAAAAAAAGGAGTATGAAAAGGAAAAAGTTTTTTTTTTTTTTTTTTTTTTTTTTAGCTAAGAACATAAATTGAGAAACTACTTCTATTCATAACTTATAAATACAATAGGAATGACCAAGAATATAACTGACAGGGCTATACACTGTATAAGTGACAGAGAAAAAAGCTTGAGATAATTACAATTAACTGTAATTAGACAATTAGTGAAAACAGTACAGAGATAAGCCACAAAAATGTATATTTAAAAACTTTGTTTGCTAATTTCCTCATCTTTCATAGCAAGAGTCAGATATTATCCAAAGTTAAAATGCAATTATAAAAATAATGACTATAACCTCATAAAGGTCTTTATATTTGTTTTAACTTTAGAAGGATTGCTTAGAAATTATCGCTTAATGGAGTGGGAAAATATCTGAATTCTAGCAATTTCTCAAATTTTACTTTACCATGTTTTTCTTTGGTTAAAGTAAAAATAATTTAATTAATCCAATCAAATGTCATAAATGATGTGATACAATTTTTCTGAGGTCATCTATTTATCTCTCTCTAGCTATCTGTCTTTCTGTCCCTTTGTCTGCCTATCTATCTGTCTATATGTCTCTTTGTCTATATTCAGAGATGGATGATGTTTACCAGCCTCCAACACTGGTTGCTTTAGTTTGTAGAATGTTGGAAGATTTCTCTTACCTTCTTTGTACTGCTCTGAATTTTAAAAACTCAGGAATTTTTGAGGGAGCATGTATTTTATTCTCTAAAAAGTTAAAAGAACAGATAATTTAAAAAGCAAAATAACGTTGTAGTATATTGCATGTTCCAATGTGAATAAAACACTAAAAATGAAATAGCAATTGTTCCCACTGTCCCCTGCCTGCACCGCCTCCTTGTTGCTTCTCTTCTTGTCACCTCACCCTCTCCTCTGTTTAGCCTCCCCTGTTTTTAGATCTAGTTCAAGCAAGGATCGCTCTTCCTAACTTCTGTGACATTTCACGCTATTAACTGTCTTATGTGGTTAGGGTAGAATCTGTGTGGCCTATCTTCCCATTTGTAAACTCTGTTAGGGCAGGGCCAGGCTTATCTTTTTGTAATCCCCATGCATATTACAATGCTTCCTGCATATTATAAGACCAATATATGATATGCCTTGGATTTAAACGAGTTATCAGAAGGCAGAGGAATGCCACTGAGTGGGAAAGATGAAGCAGACAGAAGATTAAATAGAAACACCAATAAATACAGACACTTGGACTTATGAAATGCTTGTGGCAGAAGGCACTTCACGTGCATGCAGCTGGAGGACGGATTGAACAAAAGAGGTCTACAGACCCACACCCTTAAAACCAAAACAGGTGGCCATCACAGTCCCCAGCACATGTGAATGTGCAAATGTTGAGTTATTCTCCCTTGCATCTTGTAGAAATACCTTGCTTAAAGGCACAACGTGGTATCCAATAAAAGCATGAGAGTCTATGCTAAATAAATCAGCATTCAGATGCTAAGTGGTTCTCTGATGTTAGAGTATATTACTTAAAAGGCAGTAATTGCAACTGGACAAACTGGGGTTTAAAACCTAGTTTCCTCACTTCCTAACAGGCTGTCCTTGCTTCTGTCTACAATGGAATTAGTAGTATTCAGACTCACCTTGTTGTGAGGATAAAAACAAGTAAGAGCTGAGAAGCAATCACTCCAAGTCTGCAATAAATAACAACTAGTTACTGCTAATATCTTAAGGGAAGTTTTTAGCCCAATAATTGATATCATTGACTTGTTCTTAGTTGCTCTGCTGTTCCTTTGGCTTTAGGTTAAATCCACCAATCTTTTTATAGTCTGTTTCCCCAGCTGTAAACTTAGGATGATGACATCTTCTATAGGTGTCAGGTGCTCAGTGTGTACACAGAACCTGTACCAGGAAGCTGGAGTCTGCCAGTGGACCACTCAGGTGATACCAACCAGGTGCTGACCTTCTCTGTAGAGGTCTGTTTCCTTTTCTCTACAGTAGGCACCATGGAGTTGGCCTGGCTTTGTAGGGCTGCTTCTTGGCAGAGCTCCTAGCCAATGATAAAGTACTTGACAAACATGCATGCTGAATCATATCTGGCAGGGGAGGTTGAACCAGAGGTGAGGTAGTGATAAGGAAAAGGATGGCGACACATTTCTGATACCTGTCCTGGGCTTCTGTGAGCAAAAGCCTTTCCTCGATAGGGTCATGCAGTGCTGTATGCTAACAATATTCGTCATCGTCCTAACTAGCACTTAGTGAGAGCTTACTCAGTGCCAGGCAGTGGAATACCTGGCATATCTGACACCACAGCAGGTCATTTTTTAACAACCCACCATGTGATAGAATGATTTTCAGGAACAATCATCAAATAAAACCAATAATAGTTCAGAAAAGAAACATGGGCATGAACACTTTTTATTGAACTTGGTATATATAATCATGCCAACAAATAATAATAATAATAACAATAACGTCACCACGATGCAAAAAAAAAAAAAAAAAAAAAAAAAAAAAAGAGAGGGAGAGAAACAAACAAGAAATTATTAATACTTTTTAATTTACATTATTTTTTTTTGGAAAAAAATTTAAAAAAAGCAATTCTACAGGTTTCAGAGAATGATTTGTGCATAAACAATAGAATTGAAGTAATTTACGTTCTGTTTCTTCAGCTTTACAATCAATTTGCTATCATTACCCCCTCCCCAATCCACTGTTTAAATGTAAGGGTCAGAGACTCAAATTGTACCCAAAGTAAGCTTGAAAAATTCTGAACCCTAATAATTTTTCTCTAGAAATCAGTATATATAGCTGAGGCCATGTCATGCCCAGGACTGACTGTGTAACTTGCTGCTATGTAATTTCCATGTAAATAAAATGTTTATTAAAGGATGGGTAACAAAAACGTGCTAATTTGAAGCTTACATAAGTATTATACTGTTAAACCACAGAAATTTTAACTTATCTTAGATTAGAATTTATTTTTCCCCAGGGAAGACTATTTTATCACAAACAATGTTCAGAATTGCCAGTGCATGGTGACAGTAAACTTTGGGTTATTGTTGTTTTTAGTTTTTGTACAGGCATGAACTTCCCAATTGCTTACACCCTGATTCCAGGCACTGTTCTAAGTGCTTTGCACTCAGTAACTCTTTTAATTCTCCTGACTGCTGTTATCCCCATTTGACAGATAAGGCCTAGGAAGGGTAGCTAATTTACCCAATGCCACACTGAGAGTGGCTGGTCAGCATGAATTTGAACCTGGCAGTCTCTGAGACTGCACCTAGGACCAGGGTGGCTACACCATTTCTAAAAACACATGTTGTCATTATGGGGAAATAACTCACATTTTCATTGTTATTTGTGCAGCTGCTGCTGCTGCTGCTGCTTCTGTCGTTCAGAATGCATTTTGGAGAAGCACAAAAAATTTAAATTTCTGGTCTCTCTGGAGCTGCTATAGGAGCTGAGGTTTTCAGGGCTCTCAAATCTCATAAGATAATTGAAAAGATGCGTTTCAATAAAGAACCTGAATGTGTACGTACTGAGAAGATACATTTAAATAAAGAAACTGACTATGAGCATACTGTTGCAAAGATTGTAGAAGAAACATTTTAAATCCCTCCCCTGAAAAGACCATTAAAAACACTATTCAGCTTTACAATCAATTTGCTATCGTTTCCCCTCCCCAATTCACTGAAAACAAGGGATATTGATAGAAAAGTTCACGAAAGGCTTAGCGGGACAACATAGCAAAACAACACATAAATGACCACTTTTGACTGTCTGTGGAAGTCTCTTGCAAGTAAGGAAAGCCATTGAGTTGTTCATATGTTTTTGTTTTTACTCCTGTAACCTAGTCATTAAAATCTCCCATGGCACCTTTGCCCAGTGGCACGCTGGGCTAGAAGAAGAAAAGAGTCTTATTGTCCGTCACCACACATGTCGACGTTTGGAGGCTATAAATCAGAACGTTCACAAAACTGCTCTTTCCCTGACATAATCCCAAGCATATCCATCATAGAAATGGAATTAGCTTCCTGTAATTTAGCAGTCTTGCTCACATACCTCAAGACAAGCTTTGTCCAGGAAGCTGTTTCAAAAAATTAAAATTAAAAAATGGGAGGGGGACAGCAAATTCCATTTTGCCTAAGTCTCTATAACTCATCACAGTCTTTGCTGACCAAGTGTTTGGTCATTCTTTCCAGTTTAGGTTTCAAGGGCATTACAAGAGATAGTGTCAGCTGGTTGATTCTGGTGCTCACACATCAACAGAGCACAAGACAAATTGGGTAAGTATAGCTGTATATAAATCAATGCAAAATCACTGATGTTTGGGTGGATTTTTATTCCATTCATGCCGAAATATAGCAATACGAAACAATTTTTTATTCAGTGAAAAATACTAGGTCCCCAGTAATACAAAATAGTTGGCTAACTTAATTTCACTTTTCAACTATTTCCCTGGGCTTTATAGAGACCCACAAAGTCATGGACTTCTCAGCAAAGGTAACATGCCTGAGACCTTGAGCCATTACTCACACTGCAATCACTCTGTCATCCACCGGGCATGCAGGAGAGTTACTCTCCATGTCTGTAACCTTGCCAGGCCTGCCTCACCTCACAAACAAAAAAGGAAAGAGAGAACCAAATGCTGCATCGAAGGCATTAGTTCTTTGACATATGTAATTTTTTATGTGTTAGATTTTTGCATAAGTTCGGGCTTGAAGTGAAGTGCTTGTAGGTAGTAGGAGCACAAGGAAGATTAGAAAAAGATAAATGCACAGGGAAGAGCTAGAATTTATCTTGAGTTAAGGACAAAATCAATATTTTAAAGCTCCAAGTTGGTGAATTAATGCATGTATGTTTGTGTGCACTCTCACGTGAGTGTCTTTCTTTCAATACAAGCACAGAGTACTAGGTTTTCTTTATTTTCACTAAAGACAAAACAATAAAGAATTGACAAATCATTTCTCAAAGGATTAGGGTTAAACACCAAGAGGTCATGCTGACAGTGGATATGGTACAAATACTAGGAATGGTTACCTAGGAGAGCTGGGGAATTTCTCTTTCCGAGGCTGGGTCGGAGGTGAAGAGAGAGACGGAGGAACTCACCTCTAGGTGGGTTCAGGGCATTCTTGGCCTTGGGTGGGTGACAAAGTGTTCAATCTTCCAAGATCTATTCCATCCTAGAATTCCAAGATAATAAAGACAGAGCAAACCACTGGTGTCAAGATAGGTCACATTTTGGCCAAACTGTCTCAACAAGAGTGTTTGTGTTTCTAGAACTAGACCTCTAGCTGGTATTATAATCGGGGCAGAGTTGAAGCCATATAAAGTTCTATTCAGATAATGTTACATTTAGTATTCATCTAGTGTCATCCTTCGAAGGGGCACATTTTGCTTTTCAAAAGGAGCTCATTCATCTTAAGCACATTCTTGGTCAGCAGGTATTATTATGATAATACCTTGAGTTTATTTAGTGCCCCCACTGCCTTTTCAGGGAGGTCAACACCAGTCGGGCAGTCAGTCAACAGCGTTTATTGAAGTCTCTCAGTGTGTAGAGCTGTGTATTAAATCACTGTCCAACACCAGCCACCCGTCGTTGCCGCACACAAACCCACTTCGGAGGCTGCCGGGAGCCGACACACTGGCCCTGCGAGGCGCAACCCCCAGCCCAGCGGATTCTCAGCCTTCAGCTTTTATTTACTTATATTTACTTCACGTTGCAGCAAACCTCTTCACATTCAGACTTTTGGAGATTTCTCCCCTGTAGATTCTGTCTGGGTCTGACAAGCCACAAGCATCTTTTTGAGGGCTCAGGCAGCTTAAACTGCCCACGTAGTTAAAAGCAGGAAGCACAAAGTTGCCCAGAAATGAAGAAGAGCGAACTGGCAAACAAAATTAACTGAACTTTTTTAACCTAAGAGAGAGAGGAGGCAGTTTCCTGAGAGTTGCTGAGCGCAGGTCCTTACCCAAACCTGCCTGCCTGCCCAGCTGAGTGTACGCTGGGCTTTGGCCAAACAGCTCACCTCCCTGCATTTTGCACAGGCTAACAAGAAGGGTCCAGGCTGTGGAGAAGGAATATATGTCACAAAATTTTTCAAATTACATAGGAAATACAAGCTGATTGTCCAAAAATTAAAAAATAGAGCTAGACAAATAATAATAATAATAATAATAATTAAATATCACCAATAATGACACATCCCTGGAGTGACATCCCTTTTCATGGTGATGAATGTCCACTCAATCCATTTTTCCTCTTGTGTGTGTTTTTTTTGTGTAACTAAAACTGTATTATTTGTACCAACACTATTTTACATATGTGTTGGAACATGAAGCAAATTGTCATAATTTAGAGCACCCTTTGAACTTCTGATTTTTTTCCACATACCATGGACAGCATGCCTGTTACATTTCTAAAATTGCACTCTGAGAAACACTGGTGTTACTTAGGTTATACTCAAGATCCAAGTTGAAAAAGAATTCAGTTTACAACAAATGATGAAATGCCAAAATATAAATTTATTTCATTACAAAAGAAACATAAATATTTTATTTTTTTGTATCACTTTTATAAATAAATTTCCACTCAATTATCACATAAAGTTGTATTTTTGTGTTCTGAGGTACCTCTGTTAGTAATTGCTATTACCTGTGAGTAGCAAAGACTCTCAAAATAGTGGCCTAAATACCAATATTTTAACTTTTTTAAGAAAAAAAAATATTGGAGCTGGATAGTTCAAGGCTGATAAAGACTTCAAAAAAATCTTCCAGGACCCAGGGTTGTTCTGACTCTGCACTCAACCATCTGCAGTGGGTGGTCCTGTTCTCAGGACCCAAGATTGTGTTCCTTTGCCATTCAGGGTAGTAGGAAGAAAGTGGAAGAGCTTACTGCTTAGTAGCATTTCCATTTTTACTTTATTAACCTGAAACTAGTCTCATGGTCACTGCTGGCTAAGGATTATGGGGCATGTAGCTTTTGATTAAGTGACAATGTAACAGATAAACATAGGACTCTGTGTCTAAGGAAGGCCAGGAAACAGATACTAGAGAGACAACCTGCAGTCTGCTCCACTGTATGCCCCCAAATTTAAGA
>NW_007731008.1:0-711 GCF_000696425.1 Galeopterus variegatus | reverse complement strand
GGCAGAGGGAGCTGATGCAGGCTCAGCAGCCCCATGGGGATTGCTGGGACTAGAATGATCATCCAGATAGGTCACATCAAGATGGTCAGGCCTTTGTACCCTACAACCACCAGTCATTGGATGTGGGTCTCACTGGGAATGGCTATGACCTTGGTCTAGGCAGCTCTCTGCAGCCAAGACACACCCGGAGAGCCTGACAGCTATAGACTGCCTACAGTCAGCCCCCCAGCAGCCACGAAACAAACCTTTTATTAAAAAGAGATCTGCGCAGAGTATCAAAAAGTCCACCAGAGGGTTCCATGGAAGGATTTGTTACAGTGGCTTAGCTAACCAGAACAGCTAAGCAAAAGTGCATTTCTTCCTCACGTAATAGTCTGATGGGACTTGTCTAGGTGGCAGACAGTGTGAAGTTCTTTCCATCTAGTTACTCTGCTCTTCCCAAGGGCACTGGCAACGGCTCTGTGGTCAGAACTGCATTGTTGCTACGGCCAGATTTCCAACAGGGGAAAAGGGAGAGTTGGAGGGGCACATGCTTGCGTTCCTAAGGCCTGGACCCATGCTCCACTGCAGACATGTAGTCAGGTGACTGCACTGAGCTGCATGGGAGGCTGGGAAGTGCAGACCAGCTGGACACCCACGTGTGCAGTTACAGTCCCATTCCTGAGGAAGAAGGGCACCAAGAGTTATGGTTGGAAATAGGAGTCTTTGTGA
>NW_007731007.1:172842-173241 GCF_000696425.1 Galeopterus variegatus | reverse complement strand
TGACACTGATGAGGTACATCTGCATGTCTGTTAAATGTTATCCTGAGACTTTTCTTCCTATTCCCAGAAGTGAATGGCTATCACATGGCAGTGTTTCCTGGTGGGCGTCTGCCCTGTTGTGTCCAGGAAGGGACCAAGGTCCCATGGGCAGCAGGATGGTTTGGTTTGCCCCTCTCTTTGTTGTCACTGCTGTAGGCTCGAGGTTCAGCTTCAGTGATGAATGACGGTTCTGACCATCACCTGCCCCCTTCCCGTATTATCTTAGTCCTTACAGAAGATTGAGACAGGACGGTAATGGCAGTAGGAAAATCTCGCTTCGTTGTGGGTGGTAGGTTTGCATAGTCTCTAGTTAGTTGATCTTTCCTTCCAGAATATGGGAAACCCACTTGCTTCACTTTT
>NW_007731007.1:168191-169384 GCF_000696425.1 Galeopterus variegatus | reverse complement strand
ATAAGTCCAGTGCTGTTCCTTCCAATGCCAGTCCCTGGCTCTGCAGCTCTGAGCTGCTGCTTTTTATAGCCATTGTTTTCTAGTTCCTTCCTCAGACAGGGTTATTGATCTCACTCATGATGTTGCTTGTCTCTATGGTTTCTAAGTTTCTGTGGCCAAAAAACTAAGATTTTTTAAAAATTACATACATGAAAAATCAAGAATAGGCAGATCAGAGTGCAAAATTTATAGCCAGAAATAAACCCTAGTGTATATAAAATGTTAATCAATGTAGTATATTATAGTTTAAACATCACATATTAGTGAGAGAAGGAGGAATTATTTAATAAAATAGTATCGGGAAAATGGACTAGCCATGGGGTGGGGGTGAGGACATATTCCTCTTACTTCATACTGAACCCCAAAATAAGTTCCAGTTATTTACGTAATTAACTTGAAGAAAATAACTGAAAACATGAAAACATAGGTAAATATTTAATTCAAGTGGAATGGAAAGGACTTTCAAAGCACTTGAAACAGCTGAAGAAATCATGAAATGATCGGGTCAGTTGACTTAACTATGCAATTAACATCTGTACTTCAAAGAGAAGCTTCACAGACTTCACAACAAAATTAAACTGCAAGCAAGTTTGAAAATATTCATGAAGATGACAAAGGGCTAATATCCCTATAAAAGTTTATACCAACCAATAAAAACAACACTATGAATCAATAGAATGATTCATAGAATCAATAAACTTGAGCAGGCATTCCAGAGAAGCAAAAAAGAATACAGAAGGCTAATAAAGGAAAAAATACATATATTCACCTTTTCTAGTAATCAAAGGCAATTTTTTACAAAATGACCACAGTGAGGGAGCATATATTGCAGATACTAGTGTCTAGCAATGCAGATTTTATAGAAATTAACTTGACAGTCTGCCAAGTGTCTTAAAATGATGTACCCTTTGCTACAACCGTTCTACTTTTATGAGTCTGTCAATTGTGATAATAATCAGGAAACCAGACACTAAAGATATAGAAACAAATGTCCAGCAAAATGGCAAGGGTTAAGTTCATTGTGGAATGCCTGTTAGATAGAATATTATGAAGGCTTAAAAAAAATGATGTTTCATCTAAGATAGTCTAAAACTCCCGTGAGTATTCCTCCACTGCCTCTGTTCCAGTCTCTTGCCACCTTTCTTGAGTGAGGG
>NW_007731007.1:164960-166769 GCF_000696425.1 Galeopterus variegatus | reverse complement strand
AGTTTAAGCTCATCCTCTGGCCTGACACATGAAATATTACACTCAAAAACAAAACAAAAAAAGGTAAACAAGGGGAAGTAAGCACTGGGCGAGGACTGAAGAGCTCTCAGGAGTGAAGGGGCTGTAGGGGCTGGGCTGAGTTTAAGCCAAGCCTTAGGTGGTTTGCAGGGTCTGCAGAATTCTCACAGCCTTTGTAGATTTTGCCACAGATCTCAGACTTACACAGCAGCCCAGGCCCATCATGTTAGGTAAATACACCTGTGTGAGAAATTGCTCCTTCACAGAATGGGTGATCAAGGGAATACTGTACAGTGTTTCTGTATGTAAATATGTGTTATTTGAAATCTCTATGTATTATCCATGTGTTCTTCCTGTAGGCCGGTCAAATGAAGAGGAAGAAACTTCTGATTCTTCCGTAGAAAAGCAGACTCGATCTAAATACTGCCCAGAAACCTCAGGTGTCCCTGCTGGTGACTTATCCCATGGCTCAGGTGCCATGGACACCCACAGCCTGGAGTCCAAAGCTGAAAGAATCGCCAGGTACAAAGCAGAAAGGAGACGGCAACTGGCAGAAAAATACGGGCTCACTCTGGATCCTGAAGCCGATTCTGAGTATTTATCTCGATACACCAAGTCCAGGAAGGATCCCGATGCTGTTGAGAAACGGGGAGGCAAAAGTGATAGAGAGGAAGAGTCGAGCCAAGATTCGACGTCTCCGTACTCCAGGACGGAGACGATGGGGCTTAGGACCTGTACGGATGAATCCAAGGACCATGCCCTCCATGGGAGTGAAAGCATATCCGACAAGGAGATGCTGCTAAACGTGGAAAACCAAAGACGCGGTCAAGAGCTGAGTGCCACCGGGCAGGCCCATGACCTGCCCCTGACGGCTGAGAGCTCCTCGACCTTCTCCTTCTCTGGACGAGACTCCTCCTTTACTGATGTGCCAAGGTCCCCCAAGCAGAGGCACAGCTCCTCCCTGCAGCAGCCAGCCTCCCCGAGCCACTCCATTGGTGACACGCCACTGCCCTCTGAGACTCGATCCAGGTAAGCACACGGCCCTGCGCTAACCCCCCGATGGCAGGAAAGCGCAGGTACCTTCTCTCTACCTCGCTGTGTCGTGTGACAGAGTTTGAGTATTCTTAGCATTCTGTGGAGTTCGAGGCTTCCTGGAGAAATGATAGGACATATGATTTGATTTTTAAATTTCAACAATATCAAAACAGAGTCTACCAATTCAGGAAGCCTTATGTTCTTTTTATTTGCATATTTCTTATGTTCTTTTTCTAAAATAAACCAAACAGGTGTCATGGGGACACTTTGATGGAAGCCTCACTTCAGGACCCTTCTTTTTACTGTTTCTCACCTGCCTTTCATAATTTATCTTTTTGTTGATTTTTCTGTCATCGTACCCAAGATTTAGGATTTAGGGTGATTGCTTTTGTCATTGTTGTTTAGAGCTGCAAAGCAGGAGGAGCGTCACTAACCAGTGGCAGGGTCTCAGTTTAGGGTACAGAGTATGACTGTGACACCATTAAGAGAAATCACTATGTAAAAGGATTGACTAAAGACAAGAACAGCTCTCATTTGGGAAAATTGGAAAAGACATAAGATCAGAAAATCAAATGCCAGAAGAGAATATGTGCTCATTTCTAAATTTAAATTGAAAAAGCGTGATAACCATGTTTACAGTGCAGTTTGCATAACCTTTTACATGAAGTTTTGAGTAATTGTCTGGGAGACTCCTGAGTGTTCAAACAGGTCAAACAAGCAATAGCTTCACAGGTGAATTGAGAAGGGATGAGAACC
>NW_007731007.1:163413-164055 GCF_000696425.1 Galeopterus variegatus | reverse complement strand
AGTGTTCAAACAGGTCAAACAAGCAATAGCTTCACAGGTGAATTGAGAAGGGATGAGAACCTAAGGTGAAACACACTTATTCTGAAAGACAAAAGTGTATATGTTGGGAAACACCCCTGTTTGTTTCACATGGGGACAGAGTGGTAAACGCCTGGTTATCTTTAAGTGGCAGTGATGGATCTGAAGCAGAGCATTTTAGTTATTGAAGTTTATTAAGGCCTTTCACTACTTACTGGTCATCCAGACTAAAATATTTAGAGATACCAGCCTGTAAGAGAATTAAATGTTATAGATCCCAAGAATGTATTTTGAGGGCCTTTGTTCAGCCTTTGGACTGAACTAATTGAAATTTAGGGACTGTGACCTGTTGTCTCATATTTTGAAATGAGGGTCTTTTGTTTGGGAAATTTGCATTTCATAGTAGAAACTATCTTCTTGGTTTAATTACTCTCTTTCAAAGGAAATTCTTCACGTGCTTGTGAATAGGACAAAGAAACCTAACAGATTCCAATTTAAAAAGAATATTAGAGATTTATAATTACAGTACATTGGTTTAAAAACATGAGGCAGAACCTAATTTCTTTTTTTTGTCCTTTTTGAGACTGGCTGCACCGCACTCAGCCAGTGAGCGCTGTGAGCGCA
>NW_007731007.1:136856-162652 GCF_000696425.1 Galeopterus variegatus | reverse complement strand
ACAGTTTGTCCTATTACTGGAATGGGATCGTTTCCACCTTCTAGTCCCTGTACCCCCCACCATCCGTGCTGCCCACCTCATTCTACCAGCTCTCGGCTGTTCAGGCATAGATGGCTAACCCATTCCTTTTTTTTTTTTTTTTTTATCGTATCCTTTTCTCCCTGGCAAGTGGCAATTCCTGTTCATTGAATTAAATAAATATAAGTATGTCTCCCAAAATACTAGCTACAACGCATACTAGCTAAAAATCCAAATGTGTGCCAGATTTTAAATGCAGAATTTGCCTGTTATCATGTGCCCTTGTACATGTTACACCTGTGCATATATACAAAACAATCGTCGGCAGTTTTTCCAAAGTAGCAACTTTTAGCAAATTAACTGTTAATTTTAATGAGATGCAAAAGTTAATAACCATTCTTTTTAAACTGGATAATGATGTTTTATAATTAGAAGCTGTTATATAATTAGAGCTGGACACCCTCGTGGTGAAACTAATTTTACTGTGCTGTATTTAACTTCTCTCTGGTAGCAAGAAGCACTTTTTAGTCTGTTAATGTTTAGGAGTTTAAGTATATCATTAGGAGTTAAAGTATATCATTATATAGCTAGGAATTACAAACCAAGAGCAACTCCTGGCCTTCATGAAAACTTAGGATGAGTTGTTATTTCCTGGTAATATAATTCTCTGCTGGCCAGTTGTTACATCAAAAAATGTTCTGTTACACCTGAAGCCACCACTTCCTTGTACTGACCCATATAGTAAACCCACGATCCTCTCCCAGTGGAGGTAACCTCTGCCCTATGGGGAGTTGGCTCATCCCAAGACCTCACAAAACAGATGCTCTGTTTGTTTATGAGGATAAGGCTTTTTAAGTACCTGTATAAATCCACACAAACTATTTCTAGAATGCCCCTGATCTTTTTCCCTAAAATCACTAACCTTCAAAGGACAAAAACAGCAAACTCTTTTCCACTATGATGAAAAATAGCACTGGCATAAATAAAGAACTTTAGACTCTTAGAATCAGAAGTAACCCTGAAGATTATTTAATTTAAAAATCCACTTTATATGTGGGGGAAAAAGCACTAAAAATTTAAAAAGTAACTTGATTGAGATCATATACAAGCTAAGTTGATAAAACTGAGACCATCATCCATCCATCCACTCAAATTCTCTGAATCCACGAGAATTCTTTCCATTACACTCTGCTCTTTATTGATGTCAGTTCTGATTTTCATCATAGTGGAAAGAGTTTGCTGTTTTTGCCCTTGAAGGTTAGAGGTTTTAGGAAGTAAGATTGGGGCATTATAGAAACAGTTTATGTGGATTTGCACAAGATTCTTAAAAAGCCTGTCCTCATAAACAAAATGGAAACTTAAGAGTCTAGGATGCTTCAAGCTCATTAGGCTTCCTTCCATCTACTTACACCTAATCATTGCGGATCTGTGGGTTAATTTCAGCTCTGAGGTAGTTTAGCTAACCATTCAAGAAAACTGAATTATGCTTTCTGTGTGCCAGACACTGTGCTCCTAGATGGGCTTTTTTTTTTTTTTTAAGTATAGAACATAACCACACCACAATGGGGAAAGTATGGTTTTAGAGGCCAATGTTGGGTGCCATAGCTTAGCAAGGGTGGGGTATTAATTCTTCCCCTTTGGACAAGCGATAGTTGAACCAAGTCCTTAAGGATGTGGTGGGTCTGCCAGACATGGAGGGGAGCCTGGTCCAGGCAGAAAGGCACAGATGTCCTGTGTAGACCTGGGAGGAGGAGGATGGGATAAAACTAGAGGGCCAGGTGGGAACCAGTTACAGAGCATCTCGGATGACAGGACAAGGCATGTGGCCTTTGCCTGTAGACAATGGGAAGTGTCTGCAGGATTTCAAAGCAAGGATGATTGATTATGTATTTTGGAAATATCTCTCTGGTCTGAGGGATAATCGATTTCAATCTGGGAGGCCAATTCAGTGGTGGTTGCAGTTACCTAGGCCTGATAATGAGTCTCTGGTTCCAGGTTGGACTTTGTCATTACCCTGGTCCTATTGAGCATTTCATTAGATCATTTGGGAGATATTGATGATTGGGCGATCAGATTTCTGGAGGAGTGATTGTAAAAAAAATTTGATGACAGAAAGAAAAAGAAAGGGGAGAGAGGCATGGAGGGGGAAGAGAGATCAGTGGGTGGGGAGAGGAGGAGAAGAGAGAACAGGAGCACACAAGGGAGCACATACCTGGAACAATGGTTGGAAACTTAACAAGATGAAATTTAATAAAGTCCTGAATTTAGAGGGAAAAAAATCAGTGCATAAGTTCAAGATTGGGGAAACCTGATTTCAGAGCAGTTCATGGATAAAACAGACCTAGGGGTTTTAGTTGACAGCAAGTTCTTTACATGTCTGCCAAAGTGATTAGTGGAATCTTGGGGTACACTAATGAAAGTGAACTGTCAGTGGCACAAGTAGGCATTGGTCCACCTGTGCTCTGCAGTGGTCAGATTACATCTGGTTGTGTCGTTCCAATGGGGCCATTGGCAAGTGAGAACACGTCCAGAGGAGAGTCCACCTTCCCCTCTGCTCTGCTTTCTTGACCTTTCCGGGTTTTTATAAACTTCTCTCCGTCTCAGTAGAAGCTAGAATCATTTTTGGAGTCCCTTACACATTCTCTGATGTTTGGACTCTCAAACCAGTCTGTTCTTTTCATTATCAGATTGTCGTTTTTCCAGAGAAGTTAGAGAGCTGAAGCTGGGCTTGGCACAGGGAGCCTTAATGTGATCAGTCTGGCTTCTGGTTAAGGATGATTCTGCCAGAAGGGAAAAGATGAGAAACAGATCAGGAACCAAATGAGATATCCCACAAGTGCAGCTTCACCTGCACCTCATGTCTTAGGAAGAAGGATATTCAAATACCGAACACCCTAGAATAAGCCTGTCTTACCCAGAAGAGGATTTTAGCAATTTTATCAGGATTCCCCCAAACACAGTACCGTGAATTTGGTGTTATGCTAACCTGTAAAATTGGTAAGGATGATTTCAGTGCTAGCACTTCTTTAGTAGAGTCTTTAAGGGAAGGGTAGGTAACTCATCTTAGTCATTTTTATATCTCCTTCCCTGCTAGTGCCCACATCTAGCACGTGCCAAGTGACTCAACAATCATTTTTGAATGCTCTATGTTTTCTTAAAGTGCCACCAAACTATAGCAGTGCTATTTGAAAGAGCCAACCTGTAAACTGTTTACTAGTCCACTACCTATAAGAGAGTTAAACCTGAATGTAAATCATGGATTGTTCCCTTCATCTAGAAAGTCATGCTGTGAAGAAAATAGCAGCTGAACTAAACAGCCGTCTTAGTGATGTTAATTTCCTTTCCGGTGCAAACTTTTTATCTAATCATGGACCAGTGACACCAGTCAGCCTAACACACTGTGAATAGCACTTGTTTATACTATAAGGCTCTTTCTACTTTGTCTGAGGTTGGAATTCTTGTATATGGTCTTGAGTCAGTGTTCTGATAAATATTATTAAACCATAAGTAAGGAATTGTGATAAGTGAGCAAAAAATCATTGACTGCTTTTGGGGCCTTGTAAATTCCATCCCCTGCCCTGAAAGGCCAATTCTAGGCTCGTTCATGACTAGAGCTGCCAAGTCCCTGGATTACCTTATTCTAGGAGTGGTGGTTTGAATCCAAGCAGGAGACATGGGAATCCAAATACAATTGGCAACCAGAAACTTGATCCGCGTAGGATGCCTTCATGTAGCACCTTCCTCAGATTCCAGCACTTTCCTGATACTTCTGTCTGTCTGCACATACCTTCTGCCATCCTCCTTCCTCAGCTGAGCTTACTGTGTTCAGGCATTCAGCACTGAGATGAGCACAGACAGAGAATGGAAGAAATTTATATTTCACTTGTTTATGCTGCTTTCGCCCCAAGAAAACTCTGCATTTCTCCCTTTTCATTACTCAAGAAGTTCTCACTCTATAATCCAATGATGACATATTTTTAAATTGAGGTATAATTTACATCAAATGCACAGATTTTAAGGATGCAGGTTGATGAGTTTTGGTAAATGTTTAACCATTACCCCAGTCAAGATATAAAACGTTTTCATCCCCTCTTGTGCCTCTGTCCACCAACACTGATTCTTGACTCTGCAAGGATCTACCTTAGCTGTCTGCCGGTATCATATGTTCAACTCTTTCTGTTGGACAAAGCATATCTTTTCTCACTGTTAATTTTTTAACCAAACCTTAATTAGTCATCAAAAGTAGGTAAGTCTAACATTAAAAGACACTTCATAAAATAACAGCATCCATGCAAGATTTTTAAAAAATGAAGAGAAAAATAATTTCCACTGTTCAGATGTGATCTCTATTTTGTTCTTATTTTTAAAAACTCACTTGCTATTATACTGCTTCTCCAAAGCAATGCTGTCTGGGCACCCCTCAGCATTGAAATCAGGCTGTACTCCAAGGTGTGAGATTCAGTCCAAAACCTTCCACTGCCTGAATCTTTTGATTTTATATTGTATGTTGGAGCAACAAAGGAAGAAGGTAATTGGGTTTTGGCAGGGTTTGTAGGTCATTGGATGACTCTGCTTGGAGGTGAAACAGGCACTAGAGGAAGAGAGCAAAGTCTGGTCAGGGTTTTGGGTGTGACCAGGAAGTCCTTGGTGTTTTCCTTGCCTAGCCTTGGAGCACATGAACACTGGCATGTCAACCACACTATACCCATTCAAGCCAAGGAGGCAGTCTTTTTCCAGAATGCAGAAGCTTTGGGTTCTGGAGGAGTAGAAAATGTAGGCGTGGAGGTCACATAGCGCTGGGTCCGAGCCCCATTCTTTTCTTACCAGCTGGGTGATCTTGCACAGTTAGTATACCTCTTTCTGCACCTCACTTTCTCCATCTATAAAACAAGGGTAAGAGTACCTTATAGAGTTGTTGTGGAGAATATTCTTCAACCATTCATCAATTCCACAAATATTTGAGACCTGCTATTTGCCACATGATACAACAGTGGACAAAGTCTCTTCTCTCAAGAAGCTCATGTGTCCTAGTGAAGAGAGAAAGATGTTCCAGCGGGGAGGGTGACAGGAGTGGGGTTGGTGAGATGTGTGGATGAGGGAGGGCCTGGAGCCATCGCCAGGGCTTTGAGTTTTACTATGAATGATATGTGGAGCCTTATGAGGGTTTCAAAAAGAGGAATGACCAGTTTGCCTTCCAGTTTCAAAGCATTACTCTGGCTGCTAAACTGAAAATAGGCTTCAGGTGCGCCAGGGCAGGAACAGGTAGGATAACCAGGAGGCTGTCTCAGTATTGTAGGGGAGAGACATGGTGGCTCAAGCTAGAAGGAGAGTGCCAGAGGCAATGAAAAGAGGTTATATTCTGAAGGCAGCCAGGAGAATTTGCCAGTGCCTTAGATGTGGGGTATGAAAGAAACAGGAGTCAAAGGTGAGTCTCCATTTTTTGGCCAGAGCAACTCCAAGCAGGGATTTGCCATTTACGAAAATAGGGACGTAATAGGGACAGTGCCAGTCTTGTTTGGAGGGCAACAAAGAATTCATTTTTTGGATGTGTTACATGTAACATATCTATTCGATACCTAAGTGGAAATGTCAAGGGAGCCCTGGGGCACTCTCTGGTGGAGCTGGTGAGGAGGAACCAACACAGAGGGACGAGGAAGGGGTAGGAGGCAGGTGAAGGGGGCAGTTGCTGGCATCACACGCCGCTGGCACCACTGAGGAAGTGACTGCACTCTGCAAGACAGGAGATGTGTAGTGGCCAGGACAGCCTGTGCACGTAAGTGCTTGATTAAATTTAGCACCTCCCTCTTCCCCTCTCTTTTCTGTTGATGGCAGAAAACTTCACCCAGATACATGCCTCAGCCAACCTCATCACCTCACTGAAAGCCTTACTGGGAGAAATACTGTTCTAAATGACTCCTGCTTTAAATTTACTAAACTCAAGCCTTTCTGGTGAAGCTGGACCCATTCTTAAAATCACATGATTCCTGAACTGAGTCTATCTATCGTCTCTTTAAAACATGAAAATAGTAACTCATAAACATTCAAACACATGTTGTCTGTGAAGAAGGGAGAAGAGGAGGAGACTGGCATTTTGAAGGGTTTGCCATGTTCTGGGCGTGATGCCTTCATATACTTTTGTTTAGTTTTTGTTACATACATTTGTATTTATTATATATGAAATGTCAAACTTTGACTATTCACTACCTGGGTAGTAGTTGTAAGTTTTTTGGCTCGTTCCATATCTTGGTTTTCATGAAGAACTGGAGCCCAGCAAGTCCCCCCGTGTCTGAGTAGGATTTTCATTTGATAAATGCTGACCCAACATTCTTAAAAAGCCCCTGATAATTTTTAACGGTGATGCTGACCAAATTTTATTCTTGTCAGTGAAGGTCATATTCAAGAAGTTGTATAGTACTTCATAGTTTACAAAGCACTCTATTATACGAAAACCATTTGAGCCTTAAATGACTCTGTGAGGTAGGAATATTAGTTGTATTAAGTGATACCATTTTCAAAAGCAGGGGTTAGCTGCTCCTTTTCTCCCCACATACTGTGCTAAGTTCTATTGCCTCCTTTTTTAGCTGCAGATAGTATGCAGCTGTGTTCAAATAAATGTTGAGAAATTGGACTCTTTATAGTTGGAAATAAAATGGCTTTGAGTAAATCTTAATTTTGCATTTCCTACAGGCAGAATTGCTGTAATGCTGGGGATTGAGAGGTGGGGTGATAGTTTTGGGTGTAGAAAGACGGAAGGATTTTGTTGGAGAAACAGATTAAGTCCAAGCCCGGAATATGACAGATTTCAGTGGTTACAGCAAGATGTACAGTAGTGTGCAGGTTCTTGCCTGTCAGCTTGAATCAAAACTCAAACTAAAATGATTTTAGAAAATTAATTTAATTATAATTCTCATTCTACTCTTTTGGAAATTGTTTTAAGCCAAAACGTGTTTCCAGCCTGGTACTGAAGAACTCTTGCAGATAGGTTCATAAGGTTTTCAGCTGGTACTAGCCTTTAGAATTTCTGATTTTTCTCTCTACGCTGTAAGAGGATACAGGTCAGTAGATTGAATATTCTTCCTGTGACTTGCTTTACATTGTTACCACAAGGTTTTCCTTATCTGTGATTTTTCTCTAAAACATCTTCAGCCTGGCATAAATACTTTGTCATATTCTCCTTTGTATTCTATTCAATTGTGTGTTGAGAAATGAATGCGTAAATCACATATTATCTTGCCTACAATGATATAAAGTTTTTAATGGCTGGTATGATGCCTGATTCATCTTCCTCACTTAACAGAAGCTCGATAAGCATCTGTTGAGCAGACTTGAATTAATACTTGTAACTGTTGTGTTAGGGCATTATTCAGTGATAAATATAAAAGGAAAATATATATTAGCAACTAAAGATCTCATTGAATTTATTTTTATTTCTTTTTATTCATTTCCTTTATTCGATGGATATTGCTTTGCATGGAGACTATTTTTATACTTGGCTATTTACCAACTTATGGAAGTTAAGTTGCCTTAGATTTTTAGTCCAGCTTCTTGTAAGAGAATTGTCTGGTTTTTGTGGTCACAGTGTGACTATAACAGACTCCATTCTAATAATTTAAAATTACTTGAAAAATACTTAGGTATATTTATTTCCATCTTTTGTTTTTAGTAGTGAGCCAATGTCTTGGAATTTCCACGAAGTGAATATAAACCCTATGGCAAATGTGCATATACGTTTTCAAAAGCCAGGATTATTCTTGACAACAATCATCCTGTAGATTTTAGATTGCAATAAAGCCGTGTATATTTTAATTAACATTTTAATAGGAATGATCTGAAGTTTTGTTTTTTGTGCATGGTAGTACAGGGAAACTCAAACATGAGTGGTTTCTCCAGAAAGATTCCGAAGGGGACACACCTTCGCTTATCAACTGGCCTTCCAGGTATATCTCAAGTGGAAACTCTGTGGCTTATGTGTAGTGAATGCTTCTTCCCCTTCTCACTTGTCTTGCTCTTCTGCACATTAGCTAATGCTAACCCTTCTCTTGCCCTCTTGTTAATGGCAGGTGCATTTGAAAGTCATGTGTCCAAAAAGGGTCCGCAGGAAGTGACTTTCTAATCATTTGCTTTTCTCCTCCAATTGCCCTGATCTGTGCTAATAATATTTCTCCTTCTTCCTCTTTTTTCCCTCCTTCTGATAATAATCCTTTTACTACACCTGCTGGTTTTCCCCTTTCTCACCAATGTGTGTAGAATCGGCCAGTTGGGGGCAGTAGCAAGCACCTAACCACGCTCTTGATTGCTCACCTCTTGAGTGAGACTAACTGGCCGTGGCCCGTCTTGCCAGTAGCCCCCTACGCGCGACACTTGCAGCTTCCTTGTTTTCATGTCTCCTCCACTCTAAACCAGTAGTTAATTTTCAACAGTTAAATTTAGGGCATGTGGTTTTGAAAGGAGACAAAAACCCCTGTCATTTCATTTTTAAGATTGGGGGCAGGAAGAGGGAGAAGAAGTAAGAATGAATAAGTCATTGGAAAGACAAAGCACCCACATGTTGAGTTTCTAACAGTCACTTTGTTCTCAGCTGAGGACAACATTTAGATTGTCTCTGATTAGACGCACACATTCCACAAGAGAACTTGGACTACATTTCAGTCTTCTTTTGATTAACAAAAGTTATAAATATAAAACCTCCAACACTGGCTAGTCTCTGGAATGATAACAACTCGGAATGCTTTTTTCCCCTGAATTGTTCATAGTAACTACATTTTATCTGTAGCTGATTTTTCTTTAATAAGGTATATGTAATGTTGATAATCATAATGATAATCAAATAAAGCATCTTATATTTAAAAACATAACAGAAGCTTATATCAAATTTAGCAGTGTATACTTGTCATTACAGAAACTATTCTTTTACATAAAGTATATGTCATAAACAATTAATTTTGCTGACTAATCTTAAGCACGTAAAGTTTCTACATTTCCCCATGAAATCACTTTTCCCGCTCCAAAAGCATTCTTTACTTTTTAAAGATTACCCCAATCAGTAATCCACTCTCAAACAGTTCGAACAGTTTCTCTTTTCTCAATATATGGTATTCCAAAAAGTAAAAATAAGAGCTAGATAACACTATTAAATGTTTACTCTTTGCTAAGCACTAAGCCATGGGTTTTGCAAACATCACATTACGTTAAGTCACTATTATTTCCATTTAAAAGATAAAACAACTGAGAATTAAGGACGGCAGGTAAGTTGCCCAAGACCACACAGCTAGAGCTGGCTGAGCCAGGGTTTGAACAGAGGTCCCTTAGGACCCCATAGCCAGAGCTCTTGGCTACTTCGCTTCTGCAGTAATGGAAAAAGGTCTGTAGCATTTGAAATGGATTTCACTTTTTCTCTCAGATATTTAAATAATTCTACAAACATCTAGGGTAATCTCTTTTTAAATTAGGTTTTAGCCAAGTGCATAATAGAAATGGGAGGGGGTAGTTCCCTTCATTAATTCTTTCAACAAATATCTTTTCTCTAACATTGTTTGGTGCTACAGTGGTTTGTCCATACTGGTCACGTGTCTTATGAATGAATGAATATAGTCTGCATTGCATGAAAAAGCTTGTGAATGTTTAGTTGGGTGCTTCAAAAGGGGTGATTTATTGTTGTATCTTGAGCTCAATAAAAAGCATAAATAATCACAAATGCTCTTACATTTCCAGGAGACAGTGAAATCACAACATTTGGTCAATAGGTGTATGTATGCTTGGAAACTCCTCTTCAGTCTTTATACTGGGCCTGTACACCAGAAAGCTTACTGATCCAAGGCACCAGTATCAGTGTGCCCTAATGCATACTGGTGGTATATATTAATGAGTTTTTCTGTGGCTTCTGGGTATTGATTTGGTCCCAGGGTAGCATCTGACCACTCTCAACTTTACAGGGGGTAGGGTTAGTTTTGTATCACACTGGCATACATATGTAAATTTGGCAACTTAACTCAAAATCATTCATCTGGCAAGTAGTGGGTTTCTGACATTGAACACCAAAATGCTTTTTCACAAGTTGTTCTCTCTTTGGGTGGATTTCCATTCACTGGTAATCTGTGATCCATGCATGCTTTCTTCCCGTTAAGCGGTTACTGCACTTTGCAACTTAAATCCTTTTTCTTTCTTAAAGAGTTAAAGTTAGAGAAAAATTGGTGAAAGAGGAGAGTGCTCGCAGCAGCCCTGAACTCGCCTCCGAGTCCTTAACTCAGAGGAGACATCAGCCAGTGTCCGTCCATTACCTGTCCTTTCAGTCAGAAAACTCGGCCTTTGATAGGGTCACGGGGAAAGCAGCCAGCTCTGCACGACAGCCGATCCGTGGCTATGTCCAGCCAGCAGATCCCGGTCACACTGCCAAGCTGGTGGCCACAGAAACCCCAGAAAATGTGTCTGAGTACAGCTGGGTGGGAGAAGCCACCCAGAATGTCATACAGCCTCCCACCTTGAAGGTTCAAGAAGGTGAGAGAAGGGACACCCCAGTTCTGCATATTTGTGAATCAGAAGCAGGAGATGTGCTCTTCACTGATGCTCTCGAGAAAAGTGAGAAAACGGTTTTGACTTTGGAGGATGATGGGTTCTCCAGAAGCCACGAAGACCCCTCTGGAAGTGAGGACTTGGGTAAGCCTGCTGTGAGCACAATCACCTTAGAACATCAGAAGGAACCAGAAAGTACGTCACACCCACCTCAAGCTCAGCACCAGCCCACTGAGAGAATGGGCAGGAGCAAAACGGTTTTGTATGTTCAGAGGGAGCCCGTTTCCCAAGATGCCCAATTGACCAGTCACAAAAAAGAAGCATCTGCGAAGAAACACAAGGTTCTCACCCGCTCGTTGTCTGATTACACGGGTCCCCCTCAGCTTCAGGCCTTGAAATACAGGGAGCCAATTTCCAAGCGAGAGCTGGAGCAGCAGAGTTCCAAGGCTGAAGGGCCCTCTGCAGAAATTGGCATGCTGGACACAAAGGTCTCTGTCGCCCAACTCCGAAATGCATTTCTGGAGTCTGCCAGGGCCAGCACGAAACCTGAACTGTAGGTGATGTTTCCAACGTCCTCCTGATGTGTCACTTGCACGTCCTTGGCAGAATTATTCACTTCTCGACTTGTGTTGTGTCCTGCATTGAATCATATTAGCTTAGCTCACAAGTGTGTGCAGGGCAGACTATACAGGAAATGGCTCAAACACTACCATTCTGCTTCCGCCTACTAATGGGGAGCTGGAGGATTGGGTCACTGGAATGTTCCACCTCCTTCCGTGCATGGTAGAGGCATGCAAAGGGACTGAGCGGTGTCTGTGCATTGACTCACTGAGATGCGTAAACCTCTGCTTTATTCTCTTTCTCTGTCTCCCCGTTTCCCTTCTGTATACTCTCTGCCCTATGATTCTAAAAGCCAATCACGGGTTCAGAGGTCAACCGAAGGAGTTGGCTTGCCTACCAGTGTGGAACGGGAGAGAGGGTCCCGGAAACCAAGACGATATTTTACTCCTGGTGAAAGTAGAAAAACTTCTGAGAGATTTAGAACTCAACCTATAACCTCAGCAGAACGAAAGGAATCGGATAGGTAGGCATGTGCGTATGTAGTTCCATAGTCTAGGAACGTAAAAGCAATAATACAGGATTTTTACCACACTGATGGTCCAGATGCTGTTTGTGTAGGGTGTTGGCAATTCCATAATTCTTCCATGTAATCTGTAATGGATATCTATTTGGCTTATTTAAATGCATTTTTAAAGAATGTTGACCTTTACAGTATTATCACAATACACAATTTTAAACTGCATTCAGAAGTAAGAAAAATTTTTCTTCATTTAATGTTTTAAATTTTTTATGCTCTTATTAAATTAGAATCCAAATGGCGTATTAATTAGATATTACAGTGAAAATAACTCAGGAATTTTATATTCATTTTATAAA
Source organism: Galeopterus variegatus (assembly GCF_000696425.1). NCBI lineage: Eukaryota > Metazoa > Chordata > Mammalia > Dermoptera > Cynocephalidae > Galeopterus > Galeopterus variegatus. Next base: position 150,688 of record NW_007731007.1, on the reverse strand, counting down.
TGCTTGCCTACTTGTTATTTTGAGTGTTATATTAAATTGTCATATGCTAGTATCGCATAGAAATGATAAGGCTTGTCTAAAAGTTTATCATCAGTCAAGTAATGAATTGTACTTGATCGTAGATTTGTCCCACAAGGTGTGCACTTGGCTGGGCTTGTGTACACATGTGCTCCACAGTGTCAGTTGACAACTGTACATGTGTATTCATCCACAACAAGAATTGCCACCAGGATCATATTCTTTAAGAGAGTTTAATTGCATTTTCACTTTTACTTTTAATATGATGTTTTATTTAGGTCTTCTACTCCCACCAGCTAACTTTTTATTATTATTTGCTAATGTCTTTCCTAGGTGTACTTCAAATTCAGAAATGCCATCTGTTGAGGGCAAGTATCTGCTTTCCTTTTTCTTCTTTATTATCTCATCTAGATTAGATTTAAATCATAAGATTTTTGGCTTTTTGAGAGAATAAGTTTATGAAGCATATCAGTTTCTTCTCTGCAGGTTTTCTTTCTGAGAATATTATAAAATCTAGTTGAAATTTTCTCGTGAGCTTTTCTTATTTTTGAGAGAGTTAGAGAATCACAGAGTGAACACTATAAAAACAACTGACTCAAACCAAAGAAGCAGGTTTTTCTGGTGCTGCTGCTATTTAAAAAGAAGAGAAATTTCTTCCATAAAAATTTATTCTTGGGCCGGCCCAGTGGCGCACTCGGTAGAGTGCGGCGCTTGGGAGCGCAGCGGCGCTCCCGCCGAGGGTTCGGATCCCATATAGAGACCGGTCCGCTCACTGGTTGAGCACGGTGCGGGCGCGACACCAAGGGTTGCGATCCCGTTACTGGTCACGAAAAAAGACAAAAAAAAAAAAAAGGAAAAAAAAATCTATTCTTAAATCTCAAGTAGTCAAATATTATAGTAGTGATCACTGTCTGGACAGAGTTTGGTTTGGTTTGGTTTGAATGGCAATGGAAAATAGTACCTTTTCACTGAGCACAAAGAATGGGCTCCCTCCAAGAGGAAAGTACTGCCAGTTTTTATTTTAATACACCTGTTCTTGTATTCGGAGGATTTCTGGGTCAGTCTTGGCAAACTTTCCGGGGACTTTACTTATGTTTGCTAATGATGTTCAGTTTTTATCTTGTGGCTTTTTACAGATGAAGAAAATGTAGATGAACGAGCCAAGCTGAGTGTTGCTGCCAAGAGGCTGCTGTTCAGGGTAAGGCGTGATGAGAAATCATAGTTCCTGCAGAGGGGGACTCCCAGGCTCCATCCTGCTTAGTGCACCTTTGGCCATTCTAAGGCCACCTGTTATTCTTGTCCCATCCTTTTACTGGTTCTGACACAGCACGAATGCACACTTGTGATATTGGTACCCAAGTCTCATCAGTGTCCCCTCCTGTAGGAAAACAGAGTAGAGGCATGTTGCTGCCCCAATTTCTTGTCTTGAATTTATAAGGACTCTGCAATGTTTCCAATCTTAGGAAATGGAGAAATCATTTGATGAACAAAATGTTCCAAAGCGACGCTCAAGAAACACAGCCGTGGAGCAGAGGCTACGCCGACTGCAGGACAGATCCCACACGCAGCCCATCACCACCGAGGAAGTAGTCATTGCTGCCACGTGAGTCCCCAGCGTGACATCTCCGCCTTGGCTATAATGTCTTTAAAACTCTTTAAATCTTTTTTTTTAAACAAAAACACGTGGTAGGAAGATGGCTTAGCCAGAAGCCACAGAGAAGTTGGTAGTTGATATGCAGGGATTTTGTTTACTGCTCTCTCTCTAAACTTTGTCATGGGATGTGCTACTTATTCTATCTCCTAGAAAAACACAAGAGGAATTTTGTTTAATTTATTTTTTCTGTGTCTATATATTTTTCAATCTTTTTTACAGTGGCATATGTGAAACATGCAAGTAGATGGGTTAATGTATGAACACCCAGCTTCAGCAGTTGTCAACGCCTGGCCAGCCTCGGTCTTTCCCTTTCCTCCTGCACTATTTTCAAGCAAACCCAAGACATCATTTCATCTATAAATATTTTAGTACATATCTCTAAAAGAAAATGGTTTGTTTTGTTTTTAAATAATCACCGAACACTTAAAAATTAATTGGCACTTTGATGACTTTCTAAACCACAGGAAGTCTGTTTTGAGCAATAGGTTTCAGTATGTTCAGAAGTAATTTCCCAGAGTCATTCATTCAGCGATAATTGAAAATTATCATTCAAATGAAAATTTGTATTAGGTTTTTTTGTTTGTTTGTTTGTTTCTATTGTTTCTGTGCCTCCCGTGGACAGACACATGCCTTTGTTGGGGGGGAAAAAAATGAAGTTCATCTCATTCAGGGCATTGACATCCCAAGAGGCCTCTGTGTCGAAGCCACTTCAGTGAACCTGCAGTTAGATCAGCTGCCTTCACTTTCTTCCCCAGCTGGTCCTCAGTTTCTTAGTGTATTTGTGTACAAGTACAAGGGGTCTTTAAAAAGTTCATGGAAAGATTTGTGTTATTATTTAATTCTGTTTTTCCACGAACTTTTTAAAGTACCTGCATACATTCTTGCACTTATTAGAACTTTTTTAGAAAATCAGTTTGTTTAAAAAATAAAAAATTTTAAAATATATATATATATGTATATATATATTTGAGTGGTTGGTATAAAATAAGAAAGCAAACAGTAAATATAAGGAAAAATTATCACCTATTAAGACTCAATAAATCAACTTTGATGTGCTTATAGATTATATGAGGATACTCATTCTTTTTAACAATAAATTGAGAACGGTGTTCTAAGAACAGAAAAAACATGAATTTTTTTTTTTTCAACATGATCTACTGATAGTTAATATTAGCTTTTTCTAAATTATGTTTTTGAGCTGGGACATTTATTCTAAAGACAGTAAGTCCTTTCCAAGCTCTAAATACCTATTCATATTCTACTTGCTTTGGGTAGCCTCTCTCTCTCATTTCTTAAGTTTGTAATTGTTTTTCTAGTTCTTTTGTGATTTTTTTTTGTTCCAAAGTAATTAGCAAATGATTTCATTAAGATATTTGATTTAACGTTTCTGAATTTAAAAGTATGCTTTCCTTAATGCTTCTTTTCTTCTCTCTCCTTATGAATGTTCCTTCTTTGGCAATTGCTTTTAAAGTGAACCTACCCCGGCTTCGCGTTCTGGGGTCACCCACCCTGTAATGGCAAGACTTCCTAGTCCCACTGTAGCTAGGAGCACTGTGCAGCCTGCCAGGTACCGGACAGAAATAGCTGCATGCGGCACCCCGTGCAAAGGTGCCAGGCAGCAGGTGCATCTTAAAGTCTTGAATGCCTTTCATTTGTCTGACAAACAAGTCAGTGCAGTGAGTTGTTCTGGGAATCTGTGGCATTTTGTTTTGTCATAAGGCAAGGTATTGATAATTTTATGTGGGCCTGCATGCGAAAACATTTAGTCTATCTCCTTACATGATGTGTTGGAACTAGGACCACACTAACTCACTCATCCATTTGTTTGTTTTTCATAATAATGGCCATCCCTAAAAAATTTCATTCTTCATCTAAAGTACTAGCACTTAATAAAGATTCATTGAAAACTGGGGCATTAACTTGAATGTTGAAATTCTAATAAGACCTGGCTTTTTTAAACACAGGTAGACACAAACACATGTTAAAAAACAATGCTCCCTGTTTCTAATTTATAGGAAGATAATGCTTTTATATTTGGGGATTGGGAAGATAACAATTTATGTCTGAATGTAGATGTTTTACTATTATGTTTTAAATTGTGGTGTTTTAAAATTAGGTCCTTAAACCATATAAGTCTCCCCTTTGTTATTGGCCAAAACACAAAGGCTGAAAGTAAGATTAAAAGAAAGTGGCAGTGCAGGAGTAAAGCTGGCGTCACCCAAAAGCAGGGATCTCTTCGGGGAATTGGGTTGTCCTTGCCCTCCGTTTGCTGCACTGGACTCAAGAAGGCCTCTGAGGCTCAGGTTACCTTTATCACCATCCGCGTTGTACACCTGGAACACAGAGCCTGCCCTCTGGTCCGGGACAGCTTGTGAACTGGCGATTAGAGTCAAGGAAGAATATACTTCTTACCAGATCGGAGAATTGGATTTGCCAGTGGCAGAAGGGATACTGCCATGTAAACATTTTGAGATTCACAGGGACCATGTAAATTGGAAACCTTCCATCTCTTCTTGCTGGAAGTTGGAAGGATTTATAATCGCCTGAAATTTTCTTCACTTTTCAAGTTTCTGGGAATTACAGATTTAAGTACCTTTTAGATTGATAGAAACCTGTGAGAGAAAATTCTACGCTGGTGTGAAAGAACTTTTACTATTAAACCATTTGTGTTTAGCAAGTAAAAATTAAAACCCTGAGTAGGGTTTGTAGATTATGTTGTTCAGAGATGACTATATTGTTTCATAATTATTTAAAATGAAAATACCATCTTTTGAACCACATCTTTAGATAATGTCTAAATATGCCATAGGTAATGCCTTGGCACTCCTGTTAGCCTTATTTATTATAACACTAATAATATGACTTCTCTTTCTAAGATAAGGTATATCCAAACCAGCTTGAGTTCCTTAAATATAAAATGCATTTTTAGCAAGTATTTCAGAGCTAATAATCTGCTCTTCGTAGAATTGTTAATGCCAGTGTCCCATACCTCGGCTCTTCCCTGTCTTGTTCAATAGCTAAAAGACTGCCTGCCCCTGTCTGAAATTTACATAGGGAAAAATAAGCCCTTTGCAAGATTAAATGACGCTTTGAAGAAAGTTAATATATAAAATTAGCAGAGGGCTTTTGTTTGCTTGCATCTGTGTTACTGACTTTTTATTCCTTTCAGATTACAGGCATCTGCTCACCAAAAGGCTTCAGCCAAAGACCAGACAAATGAGGGCAAAGATTCTGCTGAACCAGGAGAACCTGATTCCTCCACTTTGAGCTTAGCAGAGAAGTTGGCCTTGTTTAACAAATTGTCCCAGCCAGTCTCAAAAGCTATTTCTACCCGAAACAGAATAGACATAAGACAAAGGAGAATGAATGCTCGCTATCAGACTCAGCCAGTCACACTTGGAGAGGTGGAACAGGTGGGTACGCTATAATTTAATTCCAGCTTGTGCCTGTGTTCTTAAAATATAGCAGCACAGCATTACTCGTAGGTAAGAGTAATCTATGAAGGTGATCTACCAGTAGACTATGTTATCTATAGGTGATTTGGTAATAGCTTCATTCCTAAGAAAGATAACCATGCCAAGTATGTTTCTCTTTTCTTGTTTTCATAATTTGCTTGCTGAAATCATCTGGACTGAGTCCATACTGGAGAGAAAAAATAGTATGCATAACCTGCTTTTTACCCAGAGAATTTTGTTTAATGAGATATGTTATATAACTATGTCCACGAATGGTTTTCTTCTAAGATAAGCAGTGAAACTGCACCTAATATAGTATTTCAGTCTTTGTCCATACATAAACCAGAATTTAGATAGGGAATATTTTCAATCAGCTTTTTACTTATTAACTATGTCTCCCCTCAGGTGCAAAGTGGGAAAATCATTCCTTTCTCACCTGCGGTTAACACATGTGTATCCACCGTGGCATCAACAGTGGCTCCAATGTATGCAGGGGATCTTCGGACAAAGCCATCTCTTGATGACAATACAAGTGCCACTGACTATAAGTTTATTTCTTCAATAGAAAATTCAGACTCTCCAGTTAGAAGCATTCTGAAATCACAAGCCTGGCAGCCTTTGGTAGAGGGTGGTGGGAGCAAAGGAATGTTGAGAGAATTTGGAGAGACAGAAAGCAAGAGAGCTTTGACAGGTGGAGACAGGGGTGTTAAGAAGTATGGGTCCTTTGAGGAAGCAGAACTGTCCTACCCGATCCTGAACAGGGTCAGGGAAGGAGACAGCCATAAGGAAACTGAATATGCTGTGCCAAGGAAAGGAAGCCTGGAACTAGCTAATCCTCCCATGGCCCATCTTGGTGATGAACCGAAGGAATTTTCCACTGCTAAAAGCAGTGTGCAAGGGAGCCCGGATCTGAAGGACAGGCAGCCCTTTGAAGAGAAGGTGGACGTGGGAAGGAAGTTTTCACTAAGAGGTAAATTACTCCTGCTCCTAAAGCTTTAGAAACCATCTGCGCTTTTAGTTTCTGCTTGATTTGTTGCATGTGTTGGTGTGTGCTTTTAACTTAATTATAAAGACAGTCTACAACTATTATTGATTAAAAGGTCAGTGGGAATCATACTCTTCCCCCAGACTTTTCTTCCCCTTGAATCTGACATTTTTAGTGGATTTATCTATTTGTCAGCAATAAAAACACCGGAAGCCCTTTTGCACATCTTAGTAAGGTTTCTGACGACATTGGTCACATGAACTTACATAGCAGCCTTCTGAGCTGCTTAGCTCTGCCTGCTCCTTTTATAAGTTGATGACTGACAAGGTCCAGGGCTGGAAAAGCTGAGGGAATAAGGACTTGAACCCAGTTTCTGGATTTCCAGACTATTTCTACCCTCCTGATTTGCAGACAAGCAAACTACACTGCCTGGGACTTTGATCCTCTTTCTACATTTATATAAAATGATACTGTTTAAGTTATAATAGGGGTTTTGGTTTGTGAATGTAGCACATTTGAAATGCTAGAGTATTATTTTGGAGAAGTGGAAACATTCTGTAGTGTATAGTTAAAGCTAACATCCTGTGTCTAGCACAAGGAGTGATTGTCACAAAGCATTTTGCTGTGGGGGGGAATCCACTGGTTTTCTCACAGAGTGTAGCATGCTACAGATTTGCATAAGTCCGAGTGGATTGGGTAACCACCATGTGCCCACGGTTTGAACTCCAAGTGCTGCACTGTCGGGGTGAAGAGCTGGAAGAATGTGTGCCTGGAGGAGTAAGGGCTGATGTCTCTTCTTTCCTTCCTGGCAGCAGAGTTTGGGGAGCCCACCTCTGAGCAGACAGAGACAGATGCTGGAAAACCTGTTGCTCAGACCACAACCCCAGTGTCCTGGAAGCAACAAGACTCTTCAGAACAACTGCAGGAGAGGCACTATAAGACTCCCTGTGCAATGTTTGCTGCTGGAGAGATCAAGACGCCAGTGGGGGAGGGCACCCTTGACTCAACCGGCAAAACCATGTCAATTAAAGAAAGGTAATAAAATTTAATGATTGAAAAGAAATTCTGCTGGGGAGGAGCTTACAACTTGCTTTTAGAAAAAGATCTGGGTGATGGGCAGAGAAGAAATCACAAATTCAACTGCATGCAGGCATTTTATACTAGAACAATTCTGGGAAGTCAAGGTATTAGAGAGTAAACCCCGTTTGTCCCAGCGCCTGGTGTGCTCACGCTGAGTGGGTGTCACTTCCAGACTCAGATGAAGAAACAAACAAACCGACTTTCGCTTGCTTCATTTGTTTGCTTCAATTGTCCCAATTTCTGTTCTGTATTCGGTTCTTTGACTGTCTAGGGATGGGAGCTGAGATCTGGCTCTTTGCCTTTCAGACACACACTATTCAACCTGAACACACAAACCGCTTGTGAATGTGTAGAATTTATGTAGACGGATGAAGATAAATCTGCATATAGGATATACATCTCTGGGATTAGAATCTAAGTTTTGTTTACAGGAAGTAAAATGGATGACTTTTCTAAGCTGTATCTAGAAATTTTGTATCAGGTAATAATTATGAAGGATTATATTTGAGTATCAAATAACACTGTAACCTCGTTCCATTCAAAAGAATGATGTAGGACCGAGGGAACATATGTAAATGGGACAGATACAGAGAATAAGAGGAACATTATTTGGGAGCTGTATTTTCCTTGTTAGCCTTTGGCCGCAGCTGAATGAAGCAGCAGGATGCAGGAGGAATAGGAAAACTAGGTGAAGAAAGATCACTTCAGCTTCCCGCTATAATCAGCAGAACAATTTCCTGCATCTGTTGCTGTAGTTCTGCTAACCTGGACCCTCCCTTCTCACCTCCTCCTCTCCTGTCAAGCACTGGCCGCTTTTATTTTTCTAGGTGCATTTCAAACTGCCCAGGACTGTACAGTGGATATCAAACTACACTAAAAATTCTTCTGTTTTTCAAGCCAAGCTTTTTGAACATTATTCATAAAATATCACATGGATGGAGCCTTTCTTAACTAAAAAATTAATAAGATTGTTAATTCTTATTTACTTTTCACCTTTACTTAAAATTCACAATAAATTATGCCTGCTAGGCCAAGGAGACATAGGAGAAGTTGCTGAAGGAAAGTTAAATATGAAGAGTGATGTCTGGAGTCAGGGAACACAGTTTGGCCTATTTGGGCATGAAGTCCTCCTGCACAAAACCTGGGCCCAGAGAGGGTTTGATCCCAGAGATCCAAGTATCGATAACTGGTTAGGTGAGGAGGAAAGAGATCGGATTTAAGGAAATGAATGATAAATATCACATACAAACAAGTTCTGATGTCTTATACATCAGAAAATATTCCTGGGGTAAATTTCCACTGGGAGATACTGATATTATACCCGCTTCTTTCAAAGTCTTTTAAAGGAGACATCCCATCTTTGAGAATATTCTTTCTGTTGGGACTTAGTACTTTGGATGAAGTTCTGTGTCTATCTACTGTGTGATAATTCTTGATTTACTTGCCTATTTTCAGTAAATTTTAGTTGATCTGTATCTTTCTGAAAACCGTTTTAATACTACTGTATAAAGTTCTCATTTTTAAAGCTGTGAGGTACTATAAAGGTGCAGCTTCTTAATGGGGGCTTTGTAGACATCTGAAGAGTTCGAGGATGGCTGTGAGGTTTCTGTGAACTGCCTGGAAGTGTATTCAGCATTGAATGTGTGGGCCCTGCACCTGCTGGCTAGCAGGAGCCTTAAGTTATCAAAGTCTCAGAGGATCCTGACCCCGGCCAATTTCGAATCATGACAGGAAGGAATGCTTCCTAATATTCAGCTATTCAGTTTAATTGTTAAGATTAAGTTTTTAAAAGGCTGAGGGATACTTTATTTAGCAGCTATGTTTGAAATAAGGTAGGCTAATACAAAATATGTTGCCAGTGATTTTTTCCCCCTTACTTTAATGGTACTTTTTATTCATACTTTGCTGAAAATAACAAAACAACATATTTTGACAATCCACCTGTGATAGCTATTCCCTAAATGGGGCTCTCATCCCTCCCTTTTGTTAAAATGAAATAATGAAGCTTGACTCATTTAAAGTAAGAATGTTATATATATATATTGATTTGGGCTTTACTTTGCTTTCTTGAGGTGACATATAAAATTATAAGACTTTTAAATCTCATTATAACTACTTCTGATGCTTCATTTTACTAAAGGAGGGATTTAATTCCTATAACTTCTGGGGCCACATAGCGAGCAGAGTGGACCCCCAGGGGCTGGCCTGCATCTCTCCCCCCTGCACATGTAGTGAAACTGCAGCGTCTTCACATTAGTTTTAGCAGCTAATCATGCTTGTTCTGAGTAGGTGAATGTAGGAGGACATAAATCTACCTAGACAGCAGTGCTGGATTTCATCCTCCTCCTATTTTCTCAATTCACGTGTTTTTTATGTGTCTTGTTTCAAATTACACTTTCACTTTCAAATTTCAAATTCTAAAATATAGAGCCTGGAATTTACGGGTTTCCTTCGCATTTCTTCTACGTAGCTGTGCCCTAAGTAATGTAATTCTGTCTTCATAAACCTTGTAGCATCAGTCTGTCTCTTCGGGACCTAACTATATCAAGTTTTTTTATACAGAGTGTTACCAAGTGTCATATACAGCCTTTGCATCTTGTGTGTGATATCTCATTTAGTGCTGAAGACAGACCTTAGGAGGCAAGATTATCCTCATTTTGTAGATAAAAAGTGTAGAAACTAAGAAATTAGAGGAAATCCTCGATGTACTCCTTTTTTAGAATATGTTTGATGCTCAAGGAAACATATTTAAAAGTTTTTTTACTTTTTTCATCTTTTCTGACACTTAGAATGTCAAGTTTGAACCATAACCAGCAAAAAATTTAGGATGCAATCTACTTTTTCTGCTGGATTAATAAAACCACCATTTCATAACTGTCTAAATGATTTGTGTTTAAATTGTCCCTGTTTGGGAACTTCTTTGAAAAGCATTGCAAATCAAATAATTTTTATATTATTTGGGGGTAAAACCTTTGATACCTGCTAAAAAGTACATCAGGCCTGTAGAAATCTTATTTCCACAATCGCTGAGCTTTTGTATCTGGGCGAGAATACTATGAAAAAGGAAAAAAAGAACCATTCTTTCACTCTGGGAAACTGATAGAGTGTAAGAACTTAGTGGAACTTTGAAATGTTGAAGAATCCTCCCCACACCACTCACCAGCCTGCAGAATTCTGCCTTTGAGGGTCCAGCTAGAGTCCCTGTGCCCGCTGCATGCCCTTCCATCACCCCTCTGTACTCCACCCAGCCTGGGGTGTCTCCCCAACAATCTCTGGGTTCTTACCTTGTAGCTTGGAAATTTCAGCCACTAGAGGTCCTCCAGATTTACCTAATGATAGCAATAGAAGTATCATTCCCCTTTGCTCCATTTAAAAGACATATTAGTTCACTCTTTCAACCTGCAAACTAACCAAGACTAGGATCTGATACATGTACTAATCAATGCTATTCAACCCAATCTGAGGTCTGTGGGGTGCCTGCAACTCTCTGAAATGAGGAGAAATTAAAGACAGAGAGAAACCACCTTATTTACTCTTAGGGGCATATGGTTTGCCTGTCCTATATTTGACCCAGCCCTGGTTTCTATGAGCCTGAAGAACTTGTTCTAATCAAGCAGGGTTCTCAGGCCAGAATTCCCTGCTGAAAAAGTGTGTGCTGTGGCAAGAGGAGCAGACCTTTCCCCGGGTGGCCTGGCAAGCACATGTCCTGTTGGCCTGGGGCCAGGCCTTGGGGTCAACAGGCGTCTGCAGCAAGAGCTCCTTACTGGGATCACAGTCTCAGACTAAGCAGATGCCCAGGCTCTCAGCATCACAGTCCTGCAAATAGCACTTGGACTTGGCAGATGTTAAAAGCGCTGACAGTTGTTTGAATTGCATAGGCAGGAATGTATGTCATGTGTAGGACCAGACATTTAGTTCCTCGGCCTCACAGCAGTCTGCAGTGAGTCGGAAGGCCATGGGATTGCATGGGGAGAGAACACATTTGGAAAGATCTCCCACCCTTTTCAGCTTGTTGAACACTGTGTAGGAAATCTAAAGGGACAGGAATAATACCTGTAAGTTTTAGTGTGTGTTATTTTAAAATTATTCATCGTTCATACTCTGTAAGTGAAGGCTGGGTCCAAGTACCATGTGGGCTCAATTGAAACACAGTTTCTTCCATATTATTTTGGTTACTCTGCGGTCTTTGGAAGTCCCTGATGATGACCCTGCCAGCACATCTAGAAGCAAAATTTCAGGTTTTTGGAACGGAGGAATTCTTTAAAGGCCATGCCAGGGAAGGAAAAAGAAAACATCACAGGAAAGCCAGAATACTATGCTATTTCTGAAACAGGAGGGGAAAAATGTGTCTGATCAGCTAATGTACAAATGCAGGGACATAAGCTATACCCTAGGAGGTAGGGTTTGGAATCACATCTCCCTGCTCCACTGACTTGCAGTGACCTCGGTCAACAAAATCCTTGACCTGTGTGTGCTCACGTGCCTTGCCTGTCAGAAAGGAAATAACATCGAGGCTCTTAGAAGTCGCTGTGCAAATCAGCAGAGTGTAAAATAGACTACAAAGTGTTTCCACAGTTCACCATTTGTTTATGTTTTTTAAATCAGTTTTAGATTCCTCAAAGCAGCCACCAGGGAAACCATACAATTATTTAGATAATATTGTCATTGCTTCAAACATTTGGGAGCTTCTTTTAGAGAAGGTCCCCAAAGACTGTAGCTCTTTATTTTTAGTAAACCTAACTCATGAGGATGAATTTGATTTTTTGAAAAATTCTCTGAAATCATTTGGAATCCAGTCTGATTGACAAGGTGGATGAAATCCAATATGATTAACAAGATGGATAATTACTAGTCTGGGTCAAAGGGGGAGAAAGACAGAAACTGGTTCTGAGACCGGTTTGCAAGAATGTCAATGGGATGAATGCTTCTCTTCACGAGATGACGAGTTGGATTTACTTCTTCACTTGGGTGTTAAAGTTTGGGCATGCTTACTTTTTGAAAGTCTCATTTATTGATGCTTTAAGTCCTGTGAAAGCTCTAATGCAGTGTGTAGATACTAATCGTTTCTTTTAATGATTTGATTTTGTGAGATTCTTTTTTCTTATTAGAATAAGACTAGACTCATCCAAGATAGTTGGAGAAAAGATAAATCTGAGTTGTTAGGTAGTATGAAGGGCAGATTAAAACATTTAAAGGAATTTAGATTTTGTCTTCAAGTACATGAACTAGCTCTTGCAGCACGCAGTGTTGTTAAACACTATAGCATTATAGAATTTAAGACTAAATGGGACCTTGAGCCGAAAGGGGTGTGCTTTAGGTAGATAAGACAGCATTATACCAGTTTTATACAGTGAGCACTTGAGATCTTATCTGCTGCCACATAGCAGAAAGAAAGAGAATGGAAAGGAAGAGAAAAAGGAAAGGAAAAGGAAGAGACTGGAGAAGGGGATCGGTCCAGAGTTTGAAGCGCTTGCCTCTTTGGGGAGTTCTTTTCTTCATGGCCTACTTTCCATTATTTGACTAAAAGCACAGACAAGTATAGGTATGATTATGTACAAGTTTGTAGATGTAAATAGATTCTTGTTTGAGTACTACAAAATTTGATTTCTTATTCGCTTAACAAAACTTTTACTGTAGGGTACAGTTAGCCTTCTGCATCCATGGGTTCCCTACCCACGGAGTCAACCAACTGCAGATTGAAAATATTTGGGAAAAAAAAAAATAGTGTATGTAATGAACATGTACAGCCTTTTTTCCCTTGTCATTATCCCCCAAACAATACAGTATAACAACTAATTACCTAGCATTTACCTTTTATTAGGTATTATATGTAATATAGAGATTTTTTCAATTGATTAATTAATTAATTATTATTATTACAGTTACATTCTAAGATGTTGTTGAGCAGTTCGGGGACAGGTGGAGGAGAAAAGGGAAGGGGATAGGGTGAGAGGAGGAAGAAGGGGGGACGTGGTCAAGGCCCATGGTAGCCCCTTCATTCCAGCAGGGGAGCCCAGGGGGCTTCCAGCCCGACTCAGTCATGGCTGGGCTAGATGCAGACTTTGGAGGTGCATGGCTGAGACCCTCGGTGCCCCCCACCCTGGGAGCCTTGGACACTTCCAGCAGTGGCTTGGTAGTTGTCACTGGGCTGGGTGTGGAAGTCCAGGGGTGTGGCTGAGGTCCTTGGTCCCCCACCACCCTGGCTCGGGACCCTGGGATGATTCTGGCAGTAGCTCAGTGGTCATCACTTGACTGGATGCAGATGTTGGGGAGTTGTGGCTGAGGCCGTCGGTGCCCCCACAGCACAGGAGCCCGGGGTGCTTCCAGCAGTGGCCTGGTGGTCGTCACTGGGCTGGATGTGGACATTGAGGGGATGGGGCTGAGGTCCTCAGCCCCCTACCCCAGCTTGAGAGCCTGGGTGCTTCCCCACTGCAGCCTGTTGGATGTTGCTGGGCTGAATGCAGACACAGGGCAGGGGCATGGCTGAGGCCCTCAACCCACCACCCCCACCACCCAGCTAGGGAGCCCAGAGCACTTTCGACAGCAGTCTGGTGGTTGTTGCTGGACTGGATGAGGATATTGGGGGGGGGGGGGCTGAGTTTGGGGGGGGGGGGGGCTGAGGCCCTTGGCCCTCTCCCCA
>NW_007731007.1:81610-135898 GCF_000696425.1 Galeopterus variegatus | reverse complement strand
GGGGGGGGGGGGGGGGGGGTGGGGGGGGGGGGGGGCTGAGGCCCTTGGCCCTCTCCCCACCCCAGCTTGGGAGCTTAGGGAGTTTCCAGTCCTTCTAAGTTTTGTAGGTGTTCTTTGGTGTTGTTAGACTTTTACTGGTTAATATCAGAACTTTGTCTCTGATCTGTGAGTTTTTTGTTTGTTTGTTTCAGTTCTGTATTGGATTTGCTATTCCCACCACTTAAACTCTGCACTGAAACTTATTTTCCTTTGCTTACTTCTAAAATGGGGGAGCTTCCTGTGGAAACCAGCACTTGGGCCCTGTGGTTGAGCTAAATTGCTGCTTTCCTGCTGATTTCCTGGGGAAGGCTTTTTGTGTAGCTCAGGTTTTAATTGTTGATCTTGTAATCACTTCCAGGTCTTGTGAGGTCCAGTACACCTGGGTTGTCTGGAAACTCTGGTCTGGGCCTGAGTCTTTTCAGCAAACTCCACCCCTGAAGTTCTATATTCCTGGCCAGTCTCCTCTGAGTGGGCCTGTGCCGATTGGGGGGTAGATCAGCTGTCCATGCTGTGCCCCAGTGTTCCCCTAGTGGTCCATCTCCACCACCGCCCGCACTCCAAACACTTCCCATGGGATGGGCCATGCACTGGTCCTTTGAGATGACTCACCAGCCTCTGAGTGGCTCCTTTTTTCATTTGTCTGTGGCTCTTTGTTCATATGTGGATCCATGGGAACCAGTCAGTGGTCTTGCTGGCCTGGGGTCCACCAAGACCCTCTTCTCCCCTGCAGCCTCCAAGCAACTTCATAGGAAGGGCACAGCTGCAGCTTTTGCCAGCTCTTGCTCTGTGTGCTCACTAGGGCCAGCCTTGAAGTGTTTGGGGCTCGAAATGGTCAGAGCAGTTCTTTCTCTCATCATGGCTTCTCCTGCCTTCATGAACTCGGTAGGTCTCTCCTCCTCTTCCCCTGAGCTCTAGTGGCTCCGGCATGGCTGTTGTTGCTTTTTAATAGTTGCAAATTGGTTGATTATGGGGAAGGGTGACACTGGGAACCATCTATTCTGTCGTCTTGATTGGAAGTCCAAGATGATTTAAAGTACAGTTGATCCTTGAACAACATGGGTTTGAACTGTATGAGTCTACTTATACATGGATTTTTTAAAAAATAAATACAGACAGATGATTCTTCTTACAAACAGACAACATAAACTCATGGTATTGATAAATACAATATAGTACTGTAAATGTGTTTTCCCTCTTTATGATTTTCTTAATAACATTTTTTTTTCCTCTAGCTTACTTTATTGTTAGAATACAGTAGGTAATACATATAACATACAGAATATGTGCTCATCAACTATTTCTGTTGTCAGTAAATGTTCCTTCCAATCAGCCGCAGGCTGTTAGTAGTTAAGTTTTTGGAGAGCCAAAAGTTATACAGAGATTTTCAACTGTGCAGGCGGTCAACACCTATAACCTCTGTTGTTCAAGGGTCAACTGTGTACAGGAGGATGTGCATAGGTCATATGCAAATATTATGCTGTTTTATATCAGGGACTTGAGCATCCATGGATTTTGATATCTGTGGATGGTCCTGGGACCAATCCCCCACAGATACTGAGGGACGAATGTATGTTTTATTCCATCTCCAACTCAAATATTTAATAGAATCAGGAAAAAGAAACAGCATACAGGCCCTGAGAGATCATCTAATCCAGTTCCTGATATGACAAATAAGGAAAGGAGGAGAATCACAGTATTTGAATGGAGTTAATGGCCAAACTGGGACTAGAGCTGATGTGCTGCCTAAAAATACACTGCTTATGGGTTATGCATGAATTATGTTGAAAAGACCTTGCCCATCAGGCTTGACAGAGAGGGAAAGGAGTCCAAGCATTTTTCCCCCTAATCTTTAAGTTGTTTGAACATCAAATGAGTTTAAAATGATCACCACTTTTTTAACTTTTATCTTTCCCAAGTTTTTTCAACTTAAATGTGTAAGACTTCTTCATTTGTTATAATACAATTAGCTGAAACAGCTTCATGTTTGTGAAAATAACCTTTCAGAGGTCATAATATCCAAATAGCTTTATATCAAATCACAACATAGTTGAACTAAAGTAGGTTGGGTAACACTCTCACTTAATTAGATTCTTTTTTTGTATATATCTTTCCCTTGAGGAAAGTTGAAGTAATAATTTTTTTAAATGGGTTTGTAGGAAATAGTTTCTGTATTAAGAAGATAGGTTGGAAAGACCAAGTTTGTAGAAAAAGAACAGGTCTTAGAATACAGAGGGGGAAAGTCATAAACATCATGTTTTACCGTTTATTGAAAGGTATGATAGTAAGAGGTTGTGTTTTATAGCTTTATGTTTTTAAACCCATTTCTGCTATTTTTTCTGCAAATAAGAACTACTACACCATTTTAATCATTTAATGTTGTTTCATCAAGTAACCAGAAGGGGTCGCTAGAAGCCCCCCCCCCCCCCCCCCCCCCCCCCCCCCCCCCCCCCCCCCCCCCCCCCCCCCCCCCCCCCCCCCCCCCCCCCCCCCCCCCCCCCCCCCCCCCCCACTGGGACAGTTAACTTTTCTCTTTTCCTTGCTCAACCCAAGGACAAGGGGGGAAGAACAGAGATATTCCTTTACTGGAATGAGGGTGCATCTTTTATCTGATTTCAAGTTTGCATTTAAGTTAAGTATAAAATTGGGGGGGGGCATCTGAGAAAGGATTATTATTATTTATTTATTTATTTACTGTTATTTTTCCAGACATATATTCCTCAGAATACAAGAAACTCAAAAAGTCTAAAATTAGGTAGCAGTGATCATTTATTGGCCAAAGACTTCTAGCTCACCTAAATTATGGGTCTCTTCCAAGTAAGAGTTTGAACACTTTGCGGTTGGCGTGCTTTCCTCCTAGGCTGGCACTGTTGAAAAAGAGTGGCGAGGAAGACTGGAAAAACAGACTGAACAGGAAGCAGGAGTACGGCAAAGCACCTGCCACCAACAGCCTGTACATTCAAGAGGTGGAACAGTCCCTCAAGAAGAAGGTAACGCTTTCCCTGGTAGGAAAAGGCAGTCTCACTAACATCACGCGTGGAAACGCATCCGCTAGACGAGCATGCATAACTGAACTAATTCCTGCTCTGAAACATTAGTGCTTTTCTGATTGTAGCGTACACACTTAAAGTCTGTCACATTGCAGCTCAAATTGACCCAAAGGTCACGTCTTGCGATGTTATAGAACTGGTAAGAGCATGCACATATGATTCATCAGCCAGCAAGGGCCTAGATTTTAAAGTGTGTACTTTTCCTTCAGTTTCAGACCTTCAATGAAGTCTGGCTTTAGAATGTTATGAAAGCCCTTACAATGAAAAACTTTTTACGTTCACCACTAGGAGCTAATATAAGTTGCGTATCAAATATGAGCTTGAATTTCCTGTGCAGAGATTTAAAATCTAAGGATGAAAATAAGGTCTTAGTTGTAGTCCATGAATATTTAATTCATAATTTGAAGCATGTTTTATGATGAGTAGGCATGCCTTTTATTGAGAATGTGCAGCAATGTATGTTACACGTGTAAATAAAACTAAGTAATACATGGTGATCAATCCTGGCAAGCATTTCACGTGCAAAAGTATTATTGAGTTGTTAAATACAAACGTAAAGATGACCAGCTTTGGACCAGGGAGTGCACACTTTCAAAACTGATGGCAGCTCACCTGCTGGTTGGCCCCACAACTGCAAATGCACTCACTGGCTGGAAGCAAAATGACACACCCATGACATGTCTACTAGCCAATTTCTAGGATTAAAAGTTTTCAGATAAGAAAGAAAAAGATATTTCCAACTAGATGACTTCCTGGACCCCTTGTAGTTCTAAAATAAGTTAAGCAACTGTGGAAGAGAAAAATTATGAAGGTGACCTTTATGCAGTAAGAAACTTACGTAAAAGTGAGATGTGCACATAGAACTGTGAGTCAGGAATTATGACACTGTTTTATATGATACTTGTGTGTCTTCATAGGTTATGTTGGGACAGCTATTTTAATTTTCTTTTGGGGGACACACATGGCATTAAGGATGATAACTAAGGACATTTCATTCTCAACCATTTGTAAAGTTCTCATGTATAACTAGATATTAAAAGGTATAAATTTAGATTTCAAGAATGAGAGCCTGGAGTAGAAGAAAAGTGTGTCCCTCAAATAATGTATCCCCATTGCCCACAAACTTTGTTTAAAAGAATTTTGAAATCATTAGTTCAAAAATATCTTTAACCCATACCTCGGCAAACCTGTCAACGAATGTGTCATGGCACCAAGCAGTGCCAGATATCTTGTGGTCATTTTGGAAGATGCAAAGAATATACAGCCCTTCAGGAGCTGACAGCCCCATGTCAGAGGGGGAAATTTAAATGAAGCTAAAAGTCTCAGAGCAAGATACATCATGAGTAGTGAAATAATGTGCTACCCACTTAGAAGAGTGTGTATAGCACACTCAGGCAGTGAAAAGCAGACGGCTTGGAGTAGAGGATGAGATCTGAACGGCCTTACCACATGGCTCAGATTTTAGAAGGCAAGTGATGCTGGCTTACTGTGGTGGCCCTTGGGGCAGAAAACGCAGTGACCTAAAGCACTGGGGCTCATCACGATTCAAGGTTGAATGAAATGCTGTCTCTGGGCTCATGGAAGCTGCAGATTCTGCAGCAACAGTGAACTCACTATTTCTGCTCCTCCTCCGTGGCCTGGTTCCCTTTGGCCTGAGACAATAAGCTCTTTGAAGTTAAAATAAGCTGATCTATTTTAGGCCTTTGTAGCTGACATTGGGATATCTCAAGTTCTCTTGAGGTCAAGTGGTTTTCAGATGGCCTCTGACAACCCCCTGCTTTAGTCCTTCCCAAGGGCTGGCAGTGCATGTCAGTGCTCAAATGTGGTAGGTGAGGTGCCTGAAACCTGGTCTGTCATAAGGCAGTCCCCTGACAGCCAAGGAGTGTGTGACAGATGCCCACTGTGTGCTGGCTGTCTGAACATTGCCGTGAAGAGGGTCAGACATTCATGCCGCATGATGCGTGCAGATAGGGGATGTTGCATGGGGTACACTTAGACGGGCTGATGGGGAGAGTGCTTGGGACAGCAGGTGCTGAAACCTTCCATCTTCACCACCAAAGGTAGAAAGGATCTGGTTTTATGCTCAGGTCATCACTGACCACAATTTCTGAATTTATCTAACAGCACATATTCGTGATTACCAGCCATTTTACAGATTGTTCTCCTCAAGCTTTTGTGTGTGGTAAGCGTAGTTAGCAATTCCAGCGTGTGGGGTATAGAAGAGGCAGGACATAGAGGGGGGACCCAGTGAGTCACCTCCATTACTCCCACGAAAACCCGTGCAGCACGGAAGTGAGCGCTGGCCACTAAAAATATAATGTGAACCACTAAGTAGCTTTCAAATTTTCTAGTAGCCATATTAGAAAAATGTGAAAGGATGCCTTGAAAATCGATAACTGCTTTGTTTCTGACAAAGGGTTTAAGGCTCTCTCAGCAGTCTCTCACTTTAAATTCCATGTGGTAAGAAGGTATTCTTTTGGCCTAAGAATATATTTTTGGGAAACTAAGTTAGAGTTTTCCTTTATGTACTAAAAGATCAGTCGTGTCTTAGAGAATGTGAAACTTAGCAGCAGTTCCATGCTTTCCAATTTTACCCCCCAAAAATCAGGATCAGTGATTTGGAGCTTAAGCACTAATTATTTCCTTAGCTGCCTCTGTCATTTCTTATGAAAAATCATTTAGGTTCTCTCTCTCTTTCTCTTTCGGCCTCCCTCCACCCTCACCCCTCCTTGCTTCCCTTCTTAAATTTCTCCCATCCTTGGATTAATCTACGTCAGTGCTAACCTGACTTAAACGTTTTTGCTTCCTGTAGCATATATACTTGGTTCTAAAGATGGTAAAGCCATTTGGTTTGTAGATTTGGCTTTGGCCACACTGCGTGGAATGTGTGCACGTGAGCATGATTTGTGTACAGTCTCCTCCAGAGTAACTCATTCCATCAGAGAGAGAAATGAAATGAAGCAAAGTCTTAAAGAAGTGATTTGGCTGGAGTCTCTGCTACAACCAAACTGCAGTTATTTATTTTCACCAAATAATTACTTTAGATTCCAGCCCCATTTCAGCCTGTTCAACATTAATGCATATACAGTGACTCACATGTGCGTATGTTAAGATAATTATCCAGTATATCAGACTGTTTCCAGGAAATAAAAACCTTTATAGAGTTGGCCATTAAAACCCTCTATTTCAAATCCCAGATCAGGATTTGTTATCCTACTGTGCTTCAGTAGTTATGGGGTCAGTGAATCAAGCCAAGATCTATGATATCCCCAGAACAAGTCCATGAAAATTTAAGGAAGGTAAATCTGCCACATTCATATTCTAATGACCTGCTTTGAAATTCCAAATCACAATTCGGGAGAATGAAGTCAATTTAAAGAATGAGGCTGGAAGGGAGAGAAAGGCTAATGGTATGACCTTGAAATTAAAGATGATCATCCTGCTATCAGGTGATGAGGGATGAGTTTACTTGACATGTCTGCTACCCACTTGTGTGAGCACGTGCATGTTTCTAATTGAACCCGGGTACAAAATACTTAAAAATGACTGTGATGCCCTAACTGGACTCTTCTATTCCAACACTCTGCAATGTTTCCTATTTGTTTTAACCTGTAGGAAGAAGGAGGATTTACAGATGGTAATGCCATGTCTAATCTGCTTTGGGTAAGCCTGACTCTAACATAGGTGTCCCCGGAGTGCCACCTCGCCATGTGTCATTCTGATCATTGACGGCTCCCTTTTGTGCCCTCCCTCGTTTGGTTTTCCTATCCCTAGGCAAGATGCAGCCTTTATCCAGAGTGGAGAGCTGATCCTGCTTCCTTAAATTATTTTTTAATCATGTATTGAAAGTAAAGAAGATGATATTTTATGTTAAATGTTAAAACTGTCAATGAAAGTCATGGTTCCCCTCTCTGTAACAGAATATCATACATAAATTGCAGAAATCTTCCCATTAACTCATTTAATTACTGCACAAAACTGACTCAGGTGTATTTGCTGTGCTCATGTGGATTTATTTTAGGTTTAGCATTCCAGGAAGGACTCTTCTGAAAAGAGAACTGAAATTGCAATGAGTAAATTAACATTCTGTTAGAAAAATCATTGTTTTCGTCACCCCCCGCCCCCAACCCCTACCTGCCATGCTCTGATAAATCTTCTCTTTTTACCTCTAATCCTCTTGCTTTGCTCTATAGGAACCTGTATACGCTACTACTTATTCTCCTGCTATACCTGCTGCCCATAAATACCTGTCTTTTGTATCTATTAATCAGGTGAGGAAAAGCCTACACATATTAAATCTCATTGCAATTTCTGAGCAGAAGGGAAGAACTTTGGTTTCATTTGGGGAAGTAAACCCTTTGCTGCATTTCACTGAGAAAGAATCTCTGTGTGTGTGTGTCTATGAGAGAGAGAGAGAGAGAGAGAGTGTGTGTGTGTGTGTGTGTTTAATCAGTTCTTCATGTATTTAAGGTCAGTCACACCCACTGCATCCTTGGCTCAGACTTTTAGGTAGGCCTGATGGTATTAATTAACCTCATAGTCATAAAACTGGAAAGGTAAGAGGAAACTTTCCCCTTTCAGTCTGCAAGCCTTAAATCCTAAGTGAAGTCAGGAGCCCAAGAAATGCAGCAGATTGTTTCCAGCTCAGTGACAATGTTATCTTGCTTGGCTTAATAGAATAGGAGGATATGGTTGAGACAGTTTAGGATGTGGAAGGGACAGGGAGGAAGACACAGCAAGGAAGGGGCCCTTTGACATGAGCTGGTCACAGTGGCCCTATTAAAATGAGAAGCACAGACCCCTGCCCCTTTCCCTCCATCCTTGCTGTACCCCATCTGAACCCCACCCAAGGGGAGACCTGGCCTGGGCAGAGTGACTTTGTGGGTGAATAATGCATGACCATTTTTAAAGCTACAATTGTCAGTGCTTGTTTTTTCTTCTGGGAACGCCCCTGGTGTCCAAATAGCTCTGATAATTGACAGCATCCCCTTTCCTCTGAGTCCCTGGCTCCCATCCATGCCCTGGTTCCCACCTGTGGGACCTTGTCCAGTCACCTACCTCCTAGGACTTCATTACCTGGGACTTCATTACCTCTGAGGTTGCCTCTGACTGACGATGTCTTCATTGCACCACTCCTTTAGGACCAGCAGTTGTAGAACGGGAGGCTCAGATTTCAGCTGTGAAGTTGGCAGAGGTGTCTGGCGGGTGCTCCTGTCTTCATCTTGCCTCTTCACAAATGGAAACATGCCACTTTCCTCCCTGAAGTGGCTTTTCTCGCCCTCTCCTTGCTTCCTTTCCTCTGAAGTTAGAGAGGCTGGGCCTGAGAGCCTGGGCTCGTGTCTGGCCAGTAGTCCCCCCCTACTCCCAGAAAGAGGCTGAAATCTGGAGCAAACTTGCTGCTCCATCACTAAAGGGGGAAATGAGTTGTTTCTTTTAAACAAGTCAAATTAAGCTTTAAAGGAAAAGATATATTATTGAAGCCTTTAAGTGTACATATATTTTTAGTAGAATTTATTTTTTAGAGCACTTTCAGGTTCACAAATAAATCGATCAGAAAGTGTAATGAGTTCCTGTATACCCCCTGCCCCTCGCAGCCTCCCCCACTGTCAACATCCCCACTGGAGTGGTACATTTGTTACAGTCGATGAACCTACACTGACGCGTCATTATCACCAAAGTCCGTAGTTAACGTTAAGGTTCACTCTTGGTGGTATACAGTCTCTTGGTTTTGACAGATGTACAATATGTATCCACTATTGTAGTATCAGACAGAATAGTTTTACTGCCCTAGATGTCCTCTGTGTTCCTGCTGTTCGTCATTCTCACTCCTTAACCTCTGGCAACCACTGATCTTTTTACTGTCTCCATAACTTTGCCTTTTCCAGAATGTCTTAGAATTCTAATCATACAGTATGTAGCCTTTTCAGATTGGTTTCTTTCACTTACTAACATGCATTTAAGGTTCCTCTTAGTCTTTTCGTGGCTTGGTAGCTTATTTCTTTTTAGTGCTGGATAATATTCCATTATCTGCATATACCACAGTTAGCGTATCCATTTACCTAGCAAAGGACATCTTAGTTGCTTGCAAGTTGTGGCAATTGTGAATAAAGCTGCTATAAGCATCCTTGTGCAGGTTTTTGTTTGGACCTAAGTTTTCAACTCATTTGCTGGATCATATGGTAAGAGTATTTTTAGTTTTGTGAGAAACCTCCAATCTGTCTTTCAAAGTAGCCGAACCATTTTGCATTCCCAGCAGCAATAAATGAGTGTTTCTGTTGTTCCATATCTTTGTCAGCATTTGGTGTTATCAGTGTTTTGGATTTTCACCATGCTAATAGATACGTAGGGGCATCTCGTTGTTTTAATTTGC
Organism: Galeopterus variegatus; assembly: GCF_000696425.1. Lineage (NCBI taxonomy): Eukaryota > Metazoa > Chordata > Mammalia > Dermoptera > Cynocephalidae > Galeopterus > Galeopterus variegatus. The sequence goes on along the minus strand of NW_007731007.1, from coordinate 126,442 downwards.
AAATCCCTAATGACATATAATAAGGTTGAGTATATTTTCATGTGCTTATTTCATCTTCTTTGATGAGTATCTGTTTAGATGTTTTGCCCATTTGTTAATCTGGTGGGGGTTTTTTCTTATTTTTGAGTTTTCAGAGTTCATTGTATATTTTGGATAGCGGTCCTTTATCAGATATGTCTTTTCTAAATATTTTCTCCCATTCTGTGGTTTGTCTTCTTGTTCTTTTTATATTGTCTTTCACAGAACAGAAGTTTTTAATTTCAGTGAAGTTCAGCTTCTCAATTATTTCTTTCATGAATTGTGTCTTTGGTGTCATACCTAAAAAGTAACCACCAAACCTGAGGTTATCTAGATTTTCTCATGTTACCTTCCAGGAGTTTTGTAGTATTGATTTTTACATTTAGGTCTGTGTGATCCATTTGGAATTAATTTTTGTGAATGGTATAAGGTCTGTGTCTATGTTCTTTTGTTTTTAGCATGTGGGTGTCCAGTTATCCCAGCACTATTTGTTGAAAAGACTATCCGTTCCCCACTGTGTTGCCTTTGCTTCTTCGTCAGAGATCAGGTGGTCATATTTATGGGGGTCTATTTCTGGGCTCGCTGTTCTCTTTCTCTGATCTGTTTGTCTATTCTTTTGCCAGTACCACACCATTTGGATTACTATAGCTTTATAGAAAATCTTGAAGTTGGGTAGTGTAAGTCTTCCAACTTTGTCCTCCTTCAATACTGTGCTGGCTATTCTGGGTCTTTTGCTTCTCCATATCAACATTAGGATCAGTTTGTCAATATTCACAAAATATCTGCTGGGATTCTGATTGGGATTGCATTGAATTTATAGATCAAGTTGGGAAGAACTGACATCTTGGCAATATCGAACCTTCCTATCTATGAACATGGACTACCTCTCTACATGTTTTTAAATTCAAAGAAAAATAACAGTTACCAAAGGCAGTTTATGTTTTATAACTTCAAAATTAAAATTTCAAAAAATTCTACATTTTTGGGCCGGCCCGGTGGCGCACTCGGTAGAGTGCGGTGCTTGGGAGCACGGTGGCGCTCCCGCCGAGGGTTCGGATCCCATATAGAGACCGGTTCCCGCTCACTGGTTGAGCGCGGTGCGGGCGCGACACCGAGGGTTGCGATCCCGTTGCTGGTCACGAAAAAAGACAAAAAGGAAAAAAAAATTCTACATTTTAACTTCTTCACGATTTTCCCAGATAAATATAAATATTTTATATACTGGTTATGGAGCACTAGCTCATCAGTGTTCTCAGAGGTCAAGGTCGTTCCATTTTCTCCCTTCAGCAGTGCTGCTGTCTTAATATTCAGTAACACAAAGGTTCAGAGAAGAAAATAGAGCACTTAAACAGCATGCAAGCTCTGTCTAAATGGACTGTTTGTCTCCGCATCAGGTTTCAACACACAGTCATTTCTTCCTCATCTGCCTCTGGGCTGTACCAGAATGAAATTTTGCTTTATTCCCCTCCTTTTATCTCAGGAGTTGGTAGATGGTGACAAGGCTGGATTACAGTAACTTTGAGGTCTAAGCCTAGACCTGTGATCTTTTTTCCATTTTTTTTTTTCAGGCCACTTGAGGCTGCATGCAGCGATGATGGGCTGAAATCTCTCTTAAGGAAGGGCACTCCTTAAATTTCCTTAACAGTGAACAGAATTCTAAACGATGCTAGCATTTTTGAAAACTGAGAAGTACCATTTTTTCACAACCTTATTTCTGTTATTTACCACGTGCTCTTATAATTTCTTCGTATGGTTTAGCTTAACTAAATGTGGAGGAGATAAACACTTAAACGTCAGTTCACAATAGTTTCTTTCCGTGAAGCTTTCCAGTTTTGGAAGAATTTCTACCCTTAAATCTTCCCTAATCCTAATAGTACAGGGTGGTTCTGCTCTCTTGCTGTATCACATCCCTGTGTCAGGAACATTCAGTGAGATTTGCAGTGATTTCTCAGTAGGTGTATAGAGAGAGGCAAACCCATTAGCCACAATATGTAACTTGAAAACATTCTTGTTCATTGATCCTTTCCGTAGATTCAAGCTGTATCCTGCAAAGTCTCTGTCCATCCCTAAGAAAAGACCATCCTTTCCTCCCACTTATTTTTCCACCTTCTACACACACACACAGCACACGCGCACACACTCTCACACACTCCGTTCCCTTTCCCACCCTCTCTCTCCACCTCTCCCTACCACATTCCTGGGATCGATATGTGAAAGAGTGGAGAGGATAGTCGAGGTAGGGCTTCCAATCTATTCTGCCCCAGCTCTCTCTTACTATGCCAGTCAGTCCTAAACATCTATCAGCTAAACCTGGAAAATGACACAATCTTATTATGATACCTATTATGTTCTTCTCTAAATGGGGAAAGAAAGACTTAGAAGGGGATAAATAACAAGACAGCAATGAAGTTTTAAGCTGTAAAGAAGCAAGCAGACAAAGAAATCCACTTAATTTATTTTCATATTTTGAGTTCTAAAATATAATAACTTGTGGTAAACTTTGTTAGATTCTTTAGTGAACAAATTGTATATTCCTTACACCCTTATAGAGCCATATAAGGTCAGATAGAAGGAATTAGGGGGCCGTAAACCAACCCTACTATGTAGCAAAGTTAAGTAGAAATTTCTAGGGAAACAAAACTTTTATGTTGAATATTATCATTTAAGGTGGAGTAAAAAAATATTCCTTCTTGACCTAGATCTGGCAAAGGAATGGAAGCTTTAAATTCTAAAACGGTTGTATCATCCCAGGCCTTCTATCCATCGTGTTCACAAAGGAGCTCTAGGGGAATCCGAGTGCTTTGGGAAATGAAATTGTTGATTCACGGATACCACTTTTCTGAGTCATTAACCACACACTCTACCCCACCCTGGACTTTGGAGATGGGTTAGTGAGTTCACACACAACTTTTGATGTCTGGACCTTTGGAGAAGCCAACTTTCTTGGCACTTTATATGTTCTTTGGAAATATTTCATGCCAAGTGCCATATTGCTTTGATTAGAGTTCACTCCTGAAACTTCATTTTCAAAGAAAACTTCCTCTGATTCTTGAATTTGGATGAGGTCTCCCTGGCAAGTCAACCTCATAGTTTGTTTAATAGACTACGTGATTTAGAGAGTTACATGGAATTAGAGTCATCTTACCAATCATAAGGGGGAAAGTTAAGGAAAAGGTTTTTTTAAAAAACTTTTGGCAACTTTTTATTTTGAAAAAATTTAAAACTTAAGAGAAAAGTTTCCATAATAGACGGGCACTCTCGTATACCCTTTATCAGATCCACCAACTGCTGACATTTGCTCCTTTCCCCCATCCCTCTCCCTCTTCTTTCTTCCACCCTGACCTGATTTCTCTCCCCCATCTCATATATATAAACACACACATACATATTTTACCTTCCCCAACCATGTGTAAATAGTTTGGAGACATCATGCTCCTAAGTCAAAGATATTTTCTTCCATAACCACAGTACAGTGATCAGGATGAGGAATCTAGCATTGACACAATGTTTATCTAATTTACATCCTTATTCAGATTATGTCGGTTTTCCCCAGTAATGTCCTTTTTGGCCCCCACCCCATCTGGGATCCAAGCCAGGATCACGCATTGCACTTAGTTGTCATATCTCTTTAGGGAAAGGTGTTTAACTAATTTAACTTCTCAAGGGTCTCAAAATCACTTCTGGCTATGATGGCTCTGTAAAAGGAATGAACGCTGTAAAAAGAAGATTCATAAATTAGACGATGGGAAGCCCATGGTCATGGCTTAGACCAAATTTTACCAATGCAAACCCGGTTTTATGCTGCAGGGAGGGAGGAAGTCCCCTTTCCTTGGTTACCCTCCATCATTTCAGGGCATTAAGAAAATGAACTGTGCTAATCTCTGCTCTCTTCCTGCCCTATTTCCTGTTGGTCAGGGAGGAAAGCTAATTTGCCATAGTGGGATGGAAAGTTGAGGAAGAGAATCCCTGAGCCCCTAGGATGTACCTCCCCTCAGGGCTCAACTAGTCCTCCCATTGTGTCCATGGAAGGCCTCGTGATCACTTTGATCTAGCTTGACTGCTTGTCCAAGGGAAACACCTTACGAAGGAAGAGATGCTGGAGAAATGGCCAGCAGCAGTTAGGGAGTGTCATTTGTAGTTTGAAAGCAAATGCCCCAGCAAAAATGGCATTCCTCAGGTCTTTGGGTTTTTTGGTGGCTGACCAGTACAGGGACCTGAACCTGTGACCTTGGTGTTAAAAGGCTGTGCTCTCACCAACTGTGCTAACCGGCCAGCCCTCCTCAGGTCTAAGAAGATGCTCAGGCAAAAGCCAAAGGGCAGATGCAGGAGGCATCGCCAGTTGGTTTCCAGAGCCCCTTTCATGGGAAAGACCTCCAGGAGGACAGCCGGGGGAAGCTCCTTCTGCTCTGCGGGGGATGCTTTTCTGCCTTCCTTCCTCAGCATTAGCTCCACGGCACCTGGTTCTCTGACCCTCCTTCTTACCCTGCCCCATGCCCTGCCGTAGAGAGGGGTTTTGTAGCACAAGGAGGGATGCATGAAGGAGGAGGAAAGCCCACTCCACCCTGCCGACGTTTGAGGACCCCACCTGGTATGGCCTCGCGACTGCCATCTGCTGTTCCTCTTGGCTCGCCCTGACGGCCTTGAGCCCTGTCCTCTGCCTCTGTTCCTGCCCCTCTTCCTCCCACCTCAGCCCCCTCACCCTGTCCAGTCCCATCCTGAGCTCCTCTCCCTTTTCTGGTCCCCTCTTGTCCCCTCTAGCTTCTTCCCTTTACTATCTACTCCATCCCCAACCACAGGCCAAAGGAATGTCACCAGTGGCTTAGAAATTGAAGAGGCAGGTATCTACAGAACCCCAATTAGAAACTTTTCAAAGTATCAAGTAGAAATGTCATTATATATAGGTTACGTCTATAGTACAATTCATCCTCAATGTCAGATATGTTATGGCTTAAAGTCACTTCCAGGGGCTGGCCTGGTGGCCTAAATGCCCATATAACATCATTGCTGTAGGAAAAAAGCATGCCGAGTTCTAAAACCTTCATAGTAGATCTCATTCCTCATCGGCTTTCACTAATTTGTAATTGACCGTGGTCCTCATGAGCTTACACGGATAAAGTTTTCTAGATTGATCATGTTCTTTGTGGGCATATATAGATAAAACTCCCAATTAACTGAGTTACCTAGATGGGTAAAACTGAGCAACTTGAAAACCCTGTAAAGTCCACGGCATGAAGACAATCTCTATTTTAATTTGCTTATTTTTACAAAGGATCGCTTTGGTATGCTAGTGTTCCACATGAACAAGTGAAAGAACCAAAGTTTTAACCTAAAGTTGTAGTGGTGTTTGTGGAGATCTGTAACTCAACCTGGACACAGGAAGCCAAACCCATTTCAGACAGAATATTTTTGAGCATCTTCGCACAATGTATTACTACTCTTTGTTTGCTGGCTACAAGCTAAAATTCGTACCTCTATTATTTCTCACTCCTATTTGTTCTTTTGTACATTTTGTAAACAGCGGGTCACAGAAAGTCGAGAGAGCCAAATGACCATTGAGGAGAGGAAACAGCTCATTACTGTGAGAGAAGACGCCTGGAAGACCAAAGGCAGAGGAGCAGCCAATGACTCCACCCAGTTTACTGTGGCTGGCAGGATGGTGAAGAAAGGTCAGAGAGAGTGCGTGTGTGTGCATGTGTGTGCGTGTGTGCATGTGTGTGTGCGCATGTGTGTGTGCGTGTGTGCGCATGTGTGTGTGCATGTGTGTGCGTGTGTGCGCGCGTGTGTGCGTGTGTGCGCACGTGTGTGCGTGTGTGTGCGCGTGTGCGCACGTGTGTGTGCATGTGCATGTGTGTGTGTGCGTGTGCACGTCCACACAAGCACGCTCACCCATGGAATTAATGTGGTATGTGACAGCTCAGTTTTAAAAAGATAAGCCATGGTCTTTTTAAAATTTTTACATGTACCAATGTTGTATAAATGGTTTTGGGGTAGGTTATGTGAGATATTCCTGCTGAATACTTTTTCTTCATAAATAGTCAATTAGTGTCATCTTCAGTGTAACAAGCATAATTCAGGTTGTCACAACTTCAAAACTTACCCATTTGGAAACTGAGTGCAGTTGTATGTTTCAAAAGCAATTGAAAATCTGGTAACAAATCTTGGTTTTTTCTCATAGTATTTTTAAGTACTTATTTATTCATAAAATTTATTTATTTTATTATACATACATGTGGGGTACAATGTTGATTTGCAATAATTGTGTTCAGTGTGTGGTGGTTAGATGAATATAATTAGCTTACTCATCATTACAATACACAATCATTCTTTGTGTCCATTGACCAATTCCTCATTAGCCCCTCTCCCCCCGCCCCTCCCCTTTTCCACCTCTAGTTTTCTAAAAGTTCAATGTATTGCTGTGATTGTTGTTTCTTTCTTTCCTTCTATCTCTCTTTATTGTTCATTTGTTTATTTATGGATTCAGCTCCCAGTTATGAGTAGAACATGGGGTATTTCTCTTTCTGTACCTGGGTTGTTTCACTTAGAATAATTTTCTCCAGGCTTATCCATGTTGCTGAAAATAGCAGAATTTCATTCCTTTTTATGGCTGAGTAGTATTCCATTGTGTATATATACCACAATTTCCTTAACATTCATATGGAACAACAAGAGACCCCAAATAGCCAAAGCAATCCTGAGCAAAAAAAAAGTAAAGCTGGAGGCGTTACACTTACTGACTTCAAACTATATTACAAATCTATAGTAGCAAAAACAGCATGGTACTGTCATAGTTACTTTTAAACTGTTTCTGTTTTCCTGTGACCAGGCAACCAGTTACCCCAAATAAGCCTTTTGCAATGAAGAAGTTTATCTCCTCTCCCTTTAAGTTCTTAGGTCCCTTTTCATCAAACCAGATTTCTCTGGCTTATACAGACCAGTTTCCACATATAATAGACATCTACAGATGTGTCCAATTCCAAGGAAATTAGATTCCCCTGCAGAAGGTCATTTCTCTGCAGCTGAGCTCTTAGAACTGATTTGAAGCCTGTATCCAAAGATTTCTGGAATTGACTGACATACCACCTGGTTAGTAAAGTAACTACAGAGCTTTGAGCCTCCATGGAGGTGTTTGAGAGCTTTGTTTTATGTCCTGTAGGAAATGCTTAAAATTTGGGATCCCTTTGTCACCTATATGTACATGCCTTCATTTATTTCTAAGCTGTTGTTTAAAAGCAAATTTCCTAACTTAGCAGTAAAAGTTTTCACATTCACTTAGTCCTGACATATTGCCATCAACTTTATAGGTTTAGCTTTTCTTTTTCTCAAAACGTTTAGGTGTCCTCACTCTTATGAGTTATACCTAAGTCACTGTAGCACGTAATTAATGTTTGCAAAAGGAAAGAGAGGGAATCCCTGAACTGTGATGAAGAGCAAATCTTAGCAGAAGAATCTTTTCCAACAAATTGATTCTTACCTAATCTTGGAATTGTCAAAGAATAACAGAAGATAATTTACTCTCACAGGGTGAGGTAACATTTGACAATTTTCTTCATCAAATCACAGACTTGTGTAATCATGTTTAAGCTACTTTAACAAGTGCCACCTCCCTGTGTTAACAAAAGCAGACCCTTGGGCACAGATGTGCTAAGTAGAACTGGAGCCGAGAACTTGAACCACAGCTCATGTCTTCCAACATCTAGCCCAGACTTTTATACTGATGACTTTTCGCTTTGGTTTCTTTTTCCCTCTCCCATCTTAAAATTCATAATTTATTTGTAAGTGGGTCCTTACTACCAAATACCAGTGCCCTCGTCCACATTTATATCAGAGATAGTAGATTTGCTCTTATGCAGGTGTGGAGAACAAATAACTCCTATTCCTCAGTGGATGAGTTTGCTTTCACATTTTTCTAAACAAATTGGAGATCTTTCTTTAACAGGTGCTGTATGGCATGCTCAGGAAAGAATTTTCTTGTATTTTTAATCTAACGAAAAAACTATATTCTATTTTCCTAATATTGTTACCACCTACTGTATTACACGTTTCACTTGAGTCGTCAGCTCTTTTTGATTCACAGTGATATGGCATCCAATCTACATTCACTGCAGGATACAATATTCCCTCCACAACAGCCACAGAGTCTTCCTGTCTGGTGGGTTGTGATGGCACCACTGGGCAGCTAGGAGTTAGTGACCACCTATCAGCAAGTTGCCAGGGGGCCCGCTGGACCTGATGTGCATTCTCTCACTCCAGAAGGCTCTATTCTCCCCTAACTTCCTTAGGACTTTCTTCCCTTTTGATATTCCTAGATTTTATTTAACAATCAGCACTCCACAAGGTTTCTGTGGTATTCTAGGATTCTCTTGGGAGGGAGGAAAGAGAGATATTAGTAAAGGGCCCCAAAAGTCAATTACATTGTATAGTGAAGAATATACTAATTATCTTGATTTGAGCATCACACGTTGCACACAGGTATTGATATTCAATGTTGTACCCCTACAGATATGTACAATCAACTGTGTTCCAACAACAAATAAATTAATTAAAAACTGAATTTCAGAAAAGTAAATAAAAAAGAAAGAAAGAAAGAGAAGTACTCAAAGTATGTCTTTGAATAAGAGAGATGTGCAAGTGTTCCTAAAGAGAGTAGGTGACTGATGATTGCATCTAGAGTTCATTGAAAAAAGGTACAGGGGAGGGCTTTGTTTTAACATTTTGTAATTGAAATCTACATGCCCTGTGCCACTATGTAACTGTCCTTATCATTAGTTGGGAAAGAGATGTCCTACCCCTTGGAGCCCTTGTGCATACTACAGCCTGAATGCGCAGCGCAGGGAGCCATGGTGGCCCGGAGCATAAAGGGACAGATTTGCTGGTTGCTGTAGCAATCTGCCCTCTGAGTCAGTCCTGTCTGTTAGCTTCAGAGTTAACAAACTCTGTGCTAATGAAGTCTTCTGAGGTCTCTTAAGCATCCTTTTAGAATCATTTACTGCCACATGCTGTGATATCAAAATTTAAAATCTTTATTATCTTTCAAAAAAGTTTACTTTTTCACTGATATAAACTCATTGCATATCTGGTAACCGAAACATTTTAAAAATTTTATTGACATCATCAAACAAATATATGTCACGTTGAGAAGTACTTCTAGAATATTACCTATGACGTAAGTGTTAAACCACTTGTTGGTATTTTTCCTTAACTTTTTTATGCTATATTTCTTACCTTTCCAACTCACAGGAGGAAGGAGCAGAGTAATTCATTCCTTTATTTTTCCTTGTAAGTGATAGTGATTTACATATTCTCCAGATGTTGTTCTTGGAGGGATGCTTAAAGTTGCAATGTCAGCTAAGGATTTCACATCTTATTACAAGTGAATACAAACAACATTAACATCTCATTTTTTCTTTGTAACTGCACTAATTAGTTGCCTTTCCAATCACTTCCACTTAGGTAGGAAAAAATCTCATCTTCCTCTTCATTGAGTTTTCTTGTTCCAACCAAATACCTTCTCTATACCAGAATTCCTTTCTTTCCCTTTCATTGTCCCTTACTATTTGCCCTTTTAAAGATTTTTTACCCTGCTTTTCAGTAGATATATTTATTTTTAAGAAAGCCTATCTCCAGTTTCCAGCCACATCTCAGACAAAAATGACCCTCTACCAATCACAAGTCAGTTTAAATGTGTACTCTTCTGTGTCTTTCTAATGAAAGGTTAGCATTCCTTGGGTCATTGCCTGTGTAATGCTCCCAAAGCCAGATTGTCCCCACCTCGTCTCAGCCTGGAGGAAGACTCGAGAGCTGGGGGCACTTGTTTGCTAGCTTTCTTCTCGACGTCCTCTGTGGGCGATGGTACAAATAGACCTGTTCCTCACCTGCCCCCACCACTCCCAAAGGGCCTTCACAACTCACACGCCCATTCGTTCAAGCATATTCTGATTGCATGTCCAACCCCTTATTCTGTTTGCATGTCACAGATGTGTTTTCCGTGTCTTCATTGTTCATGTTGGAATATCAGCTTGTCAGCTACTATAGTCCTTAAAGACAGCAAAATCCTATCTACGTTTTCAGTTGTCCCACATAGTCATGGTGCCTGCCATGTATGTGCACATGCGTGCACCTGTGTAAATTCTCATAACTTGTACATTCTACACTAGGACTAATGGAGATCCATCAAAGTCCTGGAAATTTCCAGAAGTGATACTGAGATGCTGAATAGCTCCTTTGTTTATTCTCAGGTTTGGCATCACCCACTGCCATAACTCCAGTAGCATCCCCCATTTGCAGTAAAACAAGGGGCACTACACCAGTTTCCAAACCCCAAGAAGGTAAGTCCCCAAGGTACTCAGTACACCAATGAGCTTCCAGTCAGAAGAGACCTTAGTGACGTTCTCTCACCGATGGTTTCTACTTGCTTAGATATTGAAGCCAGACCAGATATGCAGTTAGAATCGGACCTGAAGTTGGACAGACTGGAAACCTTTCTCAGAAGGCTGAATAACAAAGGTACGTACCAGAAACCAGAAGAGAAGCTTTGGTTTACATTGTTGTAGTACACTGATTTGTGTTTTCAATGAGTAGCTAAGAAAACCTAAAAAATCCTGCTGCTCTCTCAGAATCTCTAAATCCCAATTCTGATTGCTTTTTCTCCTCAGCTAAATTATCTTCTTTCTATTATGGCTTTGCTAATTCATATCAAAAGCATTAGCTCTGTTGTTATCTTTCAAAAAATGAAGTTTTGATCAAGACCGATTGGATTATGAAGCTCTGATTTACTTGATAATGTACTAAATTGGAGACTCCCAATAATACTGTGTTCCTCAATCTAAACCCTTGGGATGTCATCCAATCAGAATTGTAAACTCAGTGATTTTGTACTTAACCCTGAAAGCAGATTATTATATGTATGCAAAACCAACATGGTCTTGGGCCTTGTGAACTATAAATTGTATGTGTCAATTTCTAAAAAGGTAAAAGTGATTTCTAAAAGAAAATTCTGGTAAGCAAATGTTGAAATAAATATTCCAATACAAAAGTCAATTAAGTATGCAAAATAAAATAATAATATGCAGAAATAGCCTTTTATCTCTTGATAAAAACATTCAGTACTTGAAACTTACAAAATACTAGGCACTGGGAGTTTCTCTTATTGACAGTGACCTTTAAAATGTTGAAAATAGTACAACCACCATAAACCAGACATATAAAAATGTAATACAATAATTAAACTGGGTAGGCAAGGAAAGTAAACAATCAAAAGTTTATTACATACTTATAACAGTGGTCGAGCCCATGGGTCAGCAAAAAATGATGGCCGTGGCCAATGCCAGTGCTCCACCTGTTTTTATAAATAAAGTTTTATTGAGACACAGCCATGCCCATTGTAAATCTTCTCAGTGGTCACTTTTACACCACAACAGCCGAACCAAGTAGTCACAACACTGCCATATGCCCCCCACCCATGCAAAGCCTAAAATATTTACTACCTGGCCTTTAGCAGAAAAAGCTTGCTGACCCCTGATGTAGAATGAGGCTGAGACTAGATCTCCCTGTAGTAGAAGCAGGCACAGCTTGAGAAATGCCTCATGGGCTGTGTGTAGCAAGGTCAGCCTCCTCTCTCTTGCCCTTTTACTGTGCAAGGCTTGTTCAGGTGGGAGGACATCCTTATGTGAGAAGTCAAGTAAGGGCCAAGGAGGCAACCAGAGAACACTGCACACCACTACCATCTTTCTCCACTCCTGGAACTTAGGGGGGAAAATAATGTGTAAAAATATTGTGAGGCATAGTTGGAATAATTGTGTTTATAAAACTCTTCTGCTGTTTATTTGCTCGTTTGTTGATAGCTGGTGGGATGCAGGAAACAGTACTCACTGTGACTGGTAAATCTGTAAAAGAGGTGATGAAATTGGATGATGATGAAACTTTTGCCAAGTTTTACCGCAGCGTGGATTGTAATACACCAAGAAGTCCTGTGGAGCTGGATGAGGACTTCGATGTTATTTTCGATCCTTATGCACCCAAGTGAGTTATTTTGGTCTCCATCTTTCCTCCACTGAGAATGGCTTCCTCTTCCTGCCTCCACGCAGTATTTTAACAGGGATCTCCTCCCCCTGTCCTCCCCTCCTGTAGTAGAACTCCACTACAGCCATGTTATTACTCTAGAGCCACATGCGTGGTGCTGGGGGTTAGATAAAGCATGCATGCTCCAGACTCGATGCACGTTCACACAGACCACGTGGACCACAGACGTTTGTCCTGTCCCCAAAACTAGTGTCACTGGATGTTTCCCATAACCTGAGTGTTGTTTTGCAATTTTTTTTAGATTTGCTTCACTTAGCAGAGATTTCTGTACCTATCTTTCATTTGATATATCGAAATAACTTTGAATTTTATAACTTTGAAAAATGTTTGCATGGTATGGGCTCAAATCAATACAACTGACTAGAAAATCACTAAAGAATATTGCTTAGCTTGCAATATTGTATTAAATCAATAGATCTGAGGGTTTTCTCAGTAATGTCAAAGGGCCCCTCTTCACATGGGAACATGACTGAAGCACCTATGAAAAGTTACTATGGTGTTACGATCCCTTCAGTTGCAAGTGCCAGAAAAAAAAACCAAATCAAACTGCCTTAGCAAAAAAAAGGGCTGGAGGGAGTTAGGGGTTCCCTCACTGAAGAGTTCAGCTGTGAACTCAGGTTTCAAAGGTTCATGAGAATGCGGGCTCTGTCTTGGCTGTATCCCTCGGGCTGGCTTCACTCTTAAGCAAGGAAACCGTGTGGTGGGAGATGGCCACCCCCAGCTCTGGGTTTACAGGCTACTTACTTAGCCAACACAGCACAAGCAGCTTCTCCTCTCAGGAGTTCCACAGAAGTTCCAGGTTTGGTTTTCTTGGCTCTAGCTTGAGTGCAGTCACTGTGGCCAAAGGGACAGAAGATGCTGATTGGCCACAGGAGGGTCTCTGGGTTCCCTTCTGAGCCGTGGTGTGGGTGGAGCATGGTGGTCCCCCCAAAGGAAAATCCAGAAGCTATTCTCAGAAGCAGGGGTTAGTAAATGCTGGGCAGGCTAACCCCGCAGCGACCCCCTCCACATTTATCTTTTCTTGCCTACAAAATGATCAGGCAGAAAGTCTCTCCCGGAAATCTGTTTAGTCATCACAGATTCTTTCATAAGCTGCTCCTGACACAGTCTACATATTTCATTTTGTTCAGATTGTTTTAATTTTCATGTTTTCATTTCCTGCTTTACAAATATGAACAATTCGCTATTCCCCACCTTAAAATAATATTTTGGGTATTTGCATCCGTGGTTATTTAGCCGTTTCTCAATCTTCTCCCCACCCAAATGTCATTATTTACATTGTTATATATGATCATTTAAACATGTATACAGGCATACCTCATTTCACTGCACTTCACTCTATGGTGCTTCACGAATACTGTGTTTTCTTTACGAATTGAAGGTTTGTGGCAGCCCCGTGTCAGGCAGATCTATCAGCTCCATTTTCTAACAGCATGTGCTCACTTTTTTCTCTGTGTCTCATTTTGCTAACTCCTGCAATATTTCAGACATTTTCATTATCAGTATATCTGTTATGGTAACCTGTGATCAGTGATCTTTGATGTTACTATTGTAATTGTTTTGGGGCTCCACAAACCCTACCCATATAAGATGGCGAACTTAATCAATAAATGTGGTGTATGTTCTGAATCTTCACCGATTGGCAGTTCCCCATCTCTCTCCTTGGGTACCCTATTTCCTGAGACACAACAATATTGAAATTGGGCCAATTAATAACCCTGCAAGTGATCAAGTGAAAGGAAGAGTCTCATGTCTTTCACTTTTAATCAAAAGCTAGAAATGATGAAGATTAGTGAGGAAGGAGTGTCAAAAACCGAGACAGGCCCAAAGCGAGGCCTCTTGTGCCAAATAGTGAGCCAAGCAGTGAATACAAAGGAAAAGTTCTTGAAGGAAAATAGAAGTGCTGCTCCAGTGAACACAGGAATGACATAGTGAAACAGCCTTATTGCTGACATGGAGAAACTTTTAGTGGTCTAAATAGAAGATCAAACCAGCCACAACATTTCTTTAAGCAAAGCCTGAGAGCAAGGCCCTAGCTTTGTTCAATTCTGTGAAGGCTGAAAGGTGAGGAAGCTGCAGAAGAAAAGTCTGAAGCTAGTGGATGTTGGTTCATGAGGTTTAAGGAAAGAAGCTGTGTCCATAACGTAAATACAAGGCAAAGCAGCAAGTGCTGGTGCAGAAGCTGCAGCCAGTGATCCAAGAAGATTCAGCTGAGATCATTGATGAGGGCGGCTGCACTTCAGTGTAGACAGAACAGCTTTCTATTGGAAGAAGATGCCATCTAGGACTTTCATAGCTAGAGCGGACTGCCTGGCTTCAAAGCTTCAAAGGACAGGCTGACTCTCTTGTTAGGGGCTAATGCAGCTGGTGACTTTAAGTTGAAGCCAGCGCTTATTTACCATTCTGAAAATCCTGGGACTCTTAAGAATTATGCTAAATCTACTCTGACTGTGCTCTATAAATAGAACAATAAAGCCTGGATGACAGCATGTCTGTTTACAGCATGGTTTACTGAATATATTAAGCCTACTGTTGAGACCTACTGCTCAGAAAAGAAGATTCATTTCAAAATATTACTGCTCATTGACAGTGCACCTGGTGACACAACAGCTTTGACGGAGATGTACAAGGGATGAATCTTGTTTTCATGCCTGTTCACACAACATCCATGCTGCAGCCCATGGATCAAGGACTAATTTTGACTCTCAAGTCTTATTATTTAAGAAATGCATTTCATAACATTATAGCTGCCGTAGACAGTGATTCCTCTGATGGATCTGGGCAAAGTAAATTGACAACCTTCTAGAAAAGATTCACCATTTTAGATGCCATTAAGAACATTCGTGACTGATGGGAGGAGGTCAAAAGATCAATATTAAGAGGAGTTTGGAAGAAGTTGATTCCAACCCCCATGGATGAGTTGGAGGGGTCAAGACTTCAGTGGAGGAAGTAACTGCAGATGTGGTGGAAATAGCAAAAGAACTAGAATTAGACGTGGAGCCTGAAGATGTGACTGAATTGCTGCAACCTCATGATAAAACGTTAATGGGTGAGGAGTTGCTTCTTACGAATGAGCAAAGAAAGTGGTTTCTTGAGACGGAATCCACTCCTGGTGAAGATGCTGTGAACACTGTTGAAATGACAATAAAGGATTTAGAGTATTACATAAACTAGTTGACAAAGTAGCAGCAGGGTTTGAGAGAACTGACTCCAATTTTGAAAGAAGTTCTACTCGGGGTAAAGTGCTACCAAACAGCATTATGTGCTACAGAGAAATCTTTCATGAAAGGACGTCAATTGATGCTGCAAACTTCACTTGTGTCTTATTTTTAAAAATTGCCATAGCCACCCTAGCCTTCAGCAACCACCACCCTGATCGGTCAACAGCCATCAACATTGAGCAAGACCCTCCACCTGCAAAAAGATCACAACTTGCTGAAGGCTCAGAGGGTCGTTAGCATATTTTAGCAATAAAGTATTTTTAAGTTAAGGTATGGGCATAGTTTTTTAGACATCATGCTGTTGCACACTTAATAGTCTACAGTAAAGTGTAAATGTAACTTTTATATGCACTGGGAAACCAAGTCCTGTTACTCGCTTCATTGTGATATTCGCTTTACTGTGATGGTCTGGAACCAAACCCACAATATCTCCAAGGTATGCTTGTATGTGTATTTACACACACTCACACAACAATGTACATAAAGAGGACTTTCAGACACAGAGACCCATGCAGTTGGAAGTTGAGAGTAGGAATCTGTTAGGAGTTCGTGTAACTGGATCTACTCACCTCCCCAGTCCAGTCTTTGTCCCAAAGAATGTGAGAGTGTGGGGTGGTCAGTGGTGGCTTTGCAGGCCTCTTCTATTTCAATATACTCTTCAAAATAGTGGTTGTTTTACAGAGGGAGGCAGTGGGTTGATTGGAGGCTGGTCGCGGAGGAGTGGCAAGGGGACTGAAAGCGACTGCGTGAAGACAAAGTTTAGTTTGGAGCAAAGAGAATAAACCAAGGAGCGATGGTAGACAGGGGTGTCATTCCACCGAGACAATTAGGACGCAAGCCTGGGTGTGATAAGGAGAGGGAAGAAGTCCCTGCCCTGCAGGGCTGCGCAGCAGGTGGATGAGCTGTCCGTGAAGGACCTGGCGCCCCTGCAGGCAGAGACCAGGGGCCTGAGTGAGGGAGGCTCCTGACACTGCCTGGGATCATGAACTCCATGGGCTTGTGTCTCCCTTCCATTTCCAACATTCTGCAACTCCACATCCGGATAGTGGCGGTGGCAGGGGAAAGTGGCGGTGGCAGGGGAATTGAAAGGTGTATAATACAGTTGTGGAGTCCACTGCTCTGGGCCTGAGAACTGCCAATAAACCAGGTGTGGCTGGTATTGCAGACTGAGACCATGGCTCTCCTTGGCTCTGCAGATTGACGTCTTCCGTGGCTGAGCATAAGCGTGCAGTTAGGCCCAAGCGCCGGGTGCAGGCTTCCAAAAACCCCCTGAAAATGCTGGCAGCCAGGGAAGACCTCCTTCAGGAGTACACTGAGCAGAGATTAAACGTCGCCTTCATGGAGTCAAAGCGGATGAAAGTAGAAAAGAGTGAGTATTTGGATCCGTTATCTGCTTCTGTGCTGTTGGGTTATTTTAATCATTTCTTGTTTTTCTGCCAATGATAGTGCTCAGAAGACACTCATTAAATAAAAATGAGTAATTTTGCATATACACGTGCACGCCTGCCTAGAATTTAAAAGTTCTTCGTAGAAATTCTTATATCGTGGGTCATCTGTTTAGTTGGTTAATTCAAATTATCCTGTTTTGTTGAGTTTTTTTCCAAGAGGCTGAAGGAGAAGGATGCTTCTGGGTTTTGTGATTCATCCCATTTTCAGCTCAGTAGATCCCGAACACAATAGTTTTCCACTTACTCTTATTCAAGAGGAAATCATTTGATCTCTTATGGAAATATGTTCCAAATCACTGCTTTTCCTAATCCTTGATTTTTATCTTGTTAATTAGTGCATAAACCGGTGCTGTTCAAACTGTTCTTAATAGGACCCTCAAACTGCTCAGAGTTGGGATGAGAGTTGGGTGGAGTGGGGGAGTCGGGATAGGGCCCATGGGTGCAGGCTCTCTGCTCCCACTTCAGGCAAAGCCATCTGTTCTCATCTGCCCAGTATTGCGGGATTCCATAGCTCTGAAATAATGCTTTTCTTGGTGGAGGCAAGGGCATACATAATCTAAATATTTTGAATATTCTTGTCATAATTTTTATTTTCCTATTGCACTCATAAGCCTATTTCCTAAAGCTTTTCTTAGAAATATAGTATTTAGATGAAGTGGTTGAATCTTATCCTTATAACTGGTTTACTAAGAAAGTATTTCAGAATCACTGCACTATGTGAGTTGTCAAGTAGTGTTGTAATCTAATCCCAGTGAATTTTCTAAATTTTTCTCCAGCATATGCCTTTTTTAAAACAATGAGTTGGAGAAATAAAGGTTTATTGGCACAAATTTTATATATGTTTTCTTTACCTCCACTTTTGAGGGCCTCGGGGGATAATTGGTTGGTCCATATTGAAAACCCAGCATCTTGTAGTTACAGTCATAGGTCTGAGAGTGAAGAAATTCAAGGTATCAAGCTGATCACTTCACCTCCAGAAAAAGATTAGAATGAAATTATCCCTTACAGAGTATCTACTTTCCTACACATAAAGACTCGGGAAAGATGTCTAGATGTCTTCCTTGGGTTCACATTCCAACGTCTAAACATTAGGAGTTATAGCGGCTTTCAGTGTGACAACAACAGGCTAGTTCAGCTCCTGGCTTTCTCCTAAAGTAGCTGATCCACGTGGTCACTCTATTCTTGTCCCTCTGCACGATGAGGTGTGACACTTGTCAATAAGCAGTTTATACTTTCAGTACTACGTTTAATTCTTAATACAGAGGCTAAGCATTGAACTGCATGGTTAATCAAACTTGAGTATGTTTTCCTTCTCAGATTTAACTTCAAAAGACAAACGTAGTGAGTCAGCTGTGAATCATTTCTGATTGTCAACATTGTCATTTCAACTGAATATCTTGCTTTACCCGTGTTGTGTTTCCTTATTCAACCTGCCTAGTGTCCTCCAACTCCAACTTCTCAGAAGTCACTCTGGCAGGTTTAGCCAGTAAAGAAAACTTCAGCAACGTGAGCCTGCGGAGTGTCAACCTGACAGAACAGAATTCCAACAACAGTGCTGTGCCCTACAAGAAGCTGATGTTGTTGCAGATCAAAGGTATTTGAGAAGAGCGTAGAGGAATCACAGGCTGGCCCATGGCTTCTGCCTGGTTGCATTAGGGGTCTGACTGCTCCCTTTATTACCTTATGGGGAAGGGATGCGATACTTTTGGAGAACTACTGTGTTACTTCCTCTCACTTAAGCATCACGAAATCCCACTAGGTAGGAAATATTTTGCCCATTGGGGCTTTGGGCATTAGTGATGTGCCTGGGACGGCAGCAGCTGTTAAGTGGCAGAGCTGGGTTTGAACCCAGGTCTGTCCCATTCCAGAATCTCAGCTTTGGCTCCTGCTCCCCCTTTTCACACACTGCCATGCAGTTCCCAGGGCCCCCTGAGTCATCAAAGTGGTTCTCTGCTCTCTACTCAGTCCTCACTGAGGTAAGCAAGAATCAACACAGGCCAGAGGGAGAAAGGCACATTCCTGGGAAGGAATCAAGGGAGAGTGGACGCCAATGAAGCAGACCCGATTGCACCCTTATCCCCTTTCTACCCATAGCAAGGGAGGCTGGGAGACAAGCGGGGAAGCTCGGGCAAGGAGCAGACTTAGCTGCCTCCTCGTGGCAACCCCTGGAGATGAACCGTCGAGAGAAGGATGGAGGAAGTCTCCTCTAGCTCTCTGAGGATTTCTTGTGTGTTTCTGCATAACCACGGCCCTTCTTAGTGTATTTAAAAGACCAGGGACAAGCTGAAATAACCAGTCTCTGTTCCCGTGTCTAATGCAGAGACTACACTATCAGTGTAATTGTGGAAAGCTCGAAACCAACAAGTCACTTAGGAGGAGGTGTTGAAAGCAGCAGCAGGCAAAGCTTTCCTCTGACTGATTCCCATTGACTCGCCCCACGGTTTACAGGGCAGCTTCCCCAGGAAGAAGATGCTCTGTGAAGGCGTGCCTTCCCCTCCACGTGGCCAGCAGAGCTGTCAAGTGTAGGAGGTGGGCTGGGTGGAGAGAAGGGCACTAGGGAAGAGTGAAGGAGGACAGAGGAACATGTTTGCTGGTTTCCCTGAAAGATGGGACCTTAATTAATCCACGCATGTGCTGTAAGAAGATACCGATAATAGTCTTGAGAAGTGTGGTGACATTCAGGAAAGCACTGATGAGGGAAAGTAAGAGACGACGCTGTCGGGTTGTCAGTTTTAAATCCCCCTCCAGGCCACCCTGGGTCATGGGAACTAACATTAGCAGACAGGGCTCTTCTTTAGAATGGAAAGAGTCTGTGGCCAGGATGCCTCAGAGGTGGCTGTGTCCGGTCCCGGTTCTCCTATCTGAGAGAACGGTGACTCTGCCTCGCGTTCAGGAAGAAGACACGTGCAGACCAGGCTGGTGGAACCTCGAGCTTCGTCACTCAACAGCGGGGACTGCTTCCTCCTGCTCTCACCCCATTACTGCTTCCTGTGGGTAGGAGAGTTCGCGAATGTCATAGAAAAGGCCAAGGTTGGTATCTGAAAAATACACATCCTTTAATTAACGTCTTAATACACCAATAGAATATTCCACTGGTGGTCAGATCATTACAAAGCTTCTGAAACGCTTTGAGATGTTTCATTCAAGCGAGGAGGGGTAGGTAGTGTTTCTTCTTTTCCTGAATGTCTCTCAAACAAGCTTTTATTAGATGCTTCAGTGGGATGTTTTAGAAGGACTGTGGCCTATACCTTCAGGGTCTAAGTCCTGGGTTTATTCTTTCTTCTGTGTAATAAAGGAACTGGCTCCACTTCAAAGTCCTTTATCCCAGGCACTTATCAAGTTATGTCACAGATCTATTGAATGAGAATCTCACAGGGTGAAGCCCAAAGAATGGGTATTTTTCAAAAGCTTCACACATGACCTGTTGAATATTGAAGACAGAACTATTGCTGTAAAGAATTGATACCCCCTGGTCCCTCAGTCACGGTTTGCTGACTGTATTGGAAGTACCCAGCAACCACCCCTGCGCTCACAAGGCTTTCCTTCCATCCAGACACACCCCATTTCTCCTCTGATTTCGACATGTGCTACTCCATCTAGCCATAGGCTTTTCTACTTCCATTGTGTTTCTCTCTTTTTTAGGCCTCAGAACTTGCAACTTTAATTCAGACAAAGAGGGAACTTGGGTGTAGAGCTACTTACATCCAAACCATTGAAGAAGGAATTAATACACACACTCATGCAGCCAAGGACTTCTGGAAACTCCTGGGTGGTCAAACCAGTTACCAATGTAAGAGTTGACTGTATTTCACAGATTGACAAGATGTGAATCTCCTTTCTTCTCCCCTACTTCGTTCTTCTAAACCAGCTACTTTGCAGTACCAAATGTGATACTCTCCTATTCTTATCCCAAAGCTGCTGGAGACCCAAAAGAAGATGAACTGTATGAGACAGCCATAATAGAAACAAACTGCATTTACCGTTTGATGGATGACAAACTGGTTCCTGATGACGACTACTGGGGGAAAATTCCAAAGTGCTCCCTCCTGCAACCAAAAGAGGTACGGTGAGGGGGCTCCATTCTTCAACAAGAAAGCACACATAGGCATTCTGCATGGGCTACCAATAAAATAGTAAGTGCCCCAAAAGGTTAGGTAGTGTTAGTATCAATTATACAGCATTTACAGCTTTTTAGGAGATATTTGTGATTTCAAACCATTACTACTATCTCAAATACTAATATAGAATTCAGAGTAATGTTCAGAGGTGGCATGAATCATTGAAGGCTTTTATATTCTAGGCAAAATGTAAATATTACTTAGCCCTATCTCTTAAATTTTATATAAACATTAAATATTTTTTAGTCATTAAGTTTCAGGAATAATAGATGCCTGTATGTATAATGTATGGGCTTGCCAAGTAATGTGTCTCACCAGCAATTATTTATTAATTACATATATTTCCAGTACCATTAAGTACACTAAGTGTTGAGAAAAAAAGCGGAAGACACAAAAGGACCTTAAATTTCACTGGGTAGAAGAGTATCAGAAAAAATGTAATCTAAAGCTGGACTGAGTGTATGATATGCATGGGCATTGAGATGGAGGGGAGAGGAAGTTACAGAAAAAGAGAGAATCAAATGATTGTAAAGAGAAAGTGAAATTGAGCCTTGTTTAGAATTAAATGGAATTTGGATTGCTGGAAACGAAGAGAGACATTATTCTAAGAAAGAGTAGAACAAACCACAGGCATGGACGTAAGAAACAGCATACATTCAGCACACGCTTAGTAGAAAACCCCTACTGTGAGTGTATGTATGATACGATGCCTGCTCTGAAGAATCTGGGAATTGCATACAATGGAGGGGACGTCACTGGA
Organism: Galeopterus variegatus; assembly: GCF_000696425.1. Classification (NCBI taxonomy): domain Eukaryota; kingdom Metazoa; phylum Chordata; class Mammalia; order Dermoptera; family Cynocephalidae; genus Galeopterus; species Galeopterus variegatus. Next base: position 104,799 of record NW_007731007.1, on the reverse strand, counting down.
TCCTCCGTGCCTGGCTTATATGAGCAGCCTGTATAAGCTGAGTGAAAGAATGAACAAACGAGAGAGGGAGAAACAAGGCAGAGAGGGAGGAAGGAAAGAAGATAGAAGATGCACCTAAATAACTCTTTTATGAATCAGAAGTTTTAAGTGGTTCGAGAGTTCAGAGGAGAGAACATAGACTTGGGCATTTAGGACAATGAGAAGGAAGTCACACCTTCCGGGCAGAGGGTGGCTTGGCAGGGCAGTGCCAGCAGGCAGGTCTTGTGAGCTTCCTGTGCTTGTAATGACTGCCCCATCAGGATTTGTGTCATCATCGTCTATTCGACTGGAGCATGTCCTTGAAGTTCACAGACTCTTTTGTGCCATTTCCCCAGGTACTGGTGTTTGATTTTGGTAGTGAAGTTTACGTGTGGCACGGGAAAGAAGTCACATTAGCACAACGAAAGATAGCATTTCAGCTGGCAAAGCACTTGTGGAATGGAACCTTTGACTATGAGAACTGTGACATCAACCCACTGGACCCTGGAGAGTGCAATCCACTTATTCCCAGGTATTCCCGCAGCCACAGGTGGCGTCACGGAGGGAGCAGGTCGCCTTTGCAGCCCTGGTCCCTAACACAGCATCTACTAGCAATCTTACAGGTTTCAGTCTTCATAAATGATTACCTGCAGTGGGCCATGAATATTCACCAAAAAGAACACTTATTTAGCTCTTATCTAACTAACATAGAAATATGGATGTGACAGTCTTCTGGAAGATGTTTGTGTTCTATTTAATTTCTTGAAGTGAATAAATCCCTCCCACCTGCGGCATTCCACATGCTGTTGTGGAAGATGAATAGTAATTGTTTAAACAAATTACACACCAATCTGAAGAGCTTCCCAGCATCTGGAATTCAGCCACTGATCTGAACACGTGTCCCTTCTGATTTCCTTCCCAGTGTAGGCCTTGAATTCCAGGATTTATTTGGCAGTAGATAATGTTTATGCCTTTATGCCTTTTGGGGGTGGGGGAGAATATGGTATTGAGATAATGATTGTAATTTTAATATTCCCTGCGGTGTACTAGATTTTTAAAAATCACTTTGGCACACACAAACTCCAAGAAATATGGTCATGAAAAAAAATAATCTTATGTGGAAAGGATTGTTATTTTTTAACTACCAGACTTCCCCCCCCAAAAAAAGTGTTTTTCAACTGTGTGCCATATAATAGATTAGAAATAGATGTACCACCAAACAGTGGGTACTATGCAACTACGTTTTAATGTTTTTCATTGAACTAGTATACAAGTTTAAACTTTGCTATTAGTGTACAACTTTAAAGTTTCCTACCTGGTTTCCTGCTTTAAAATCCAATTATTGCTTTTTTATTAATTATCATTAAAGAAACATTGAAAAGGGCCGGCCCAGTGGCGCACTGGATAAGTGCGCCGCTTGGGAAGCGCGGCAGCGCTCCCGCCCGAGGGTTTGGATCCCACATACAGACCGGTTCCGCTCACTGGCTGAGCGAGGCGCGGGAGCAACACCGAGGGTTGCAATCCCGTTGCCGGTCCCCGGTCCGGTACGGGGGCAACACTGAGGGTTGCGATCCGTTGCCGGACACGGAAAAAGACAAAAGACAAAAAAAAAAAAAGAAAAAAGAAACATTGAAAAATTATGACAATGTGGTGAAAAGTTTAAAAATTCTTTTTATTCAAATATACATTTAACATTAGTACTATAACAACTAGTGTTTTAAGAACTGAAACTAAGTCTAAAAAGATTATTTTTTATTTGCAATAGTAAGAGAAAAAATAATGCTCATGCATAAAATCTATAGTGCGCCGCTTGGGAAGTGCGGCGGCGCTCCCGCCCGAGGGTTCGGATCCCACATACAGACCGGTTCCCGCTCACTGGCTGAGTGAGGCACGGGAGCAACACCCAGGGTTGCAATCCCGTTGCCGGTCCCCGGTCCGGTACGGGGGCAACACTGAGGGTTGCGATCCGTTGCCGGACACGGAAAAAGACAAAAGACAAAAAAAAAAAAAGAAAAAAGAAACATTGAAAAATTATGACAATGTGGTGAAAAGTTTAAAAATTCTTTTTATTCAAATATACATTTAACATTAGTACTATAACAACTAGTGTTTTAAGAACTGAAACTAAGTCTAAAAAGATTATTTTTTATTTGCAATAGTAAGAGAAAAAATAATGCTCATGCATAAAATCTATATGATGGCAGATTTATATTTAATAGTGACATAATCACAGATCTGAAATTTAGTGAGCACCTAACCCACTGATTTTCAATATCTCTGAGACAGAATCACGTGAGGAGCTTTAAAAAAAATGCATTTGCTGGGCCCAGCCCAAAGATATGCTTGGGTGGGGCTTCAGTGTCAGTATGTCTTAAAAGCTCCCCCAGGATTTTAAGGTGCTGCCAATGTTACGGCACCCAGCCCTTCTTAATCAGCAAGGAGGCTGAAGCCACTGGGGTGTAATGACTTGGCCCAGGTCAAACGGGTCAGTCAGGGAGGACGGGAGAAACACCTGGCTCCTGCTCCCGGGCTCAGACCCTTTACTCTGCAAACTGCTGAGGCTCTTGTTTGTTCCACTTGAAGACATAAGACAGATTTTTAAAGCAGAAGTCAAGTGCTCTTTCTATAGTCATCTTAGCAAGTCTACAAGGTAGGATTTATATTAAAGACCATCATTCCAATATTTTCTCATAAAGACCACAGCCTTTCAAGGTGGTCCTGCATTTTCCATACTTGTTGATATCTGGTTCCCAGAGTCCCGCAAGAGCATGAGGTGGGCGTATTTGTATACTGTGCTTTATCCTTTCAGTTTCCTTTGAAACAGGCAGCATCCTTGATGTGCCTTAGTCGTGATGTCAGAAACTGTAGCCTTGCCCAAACAGGAAGTGGCTGACGCTCGGGTCTCAGCAGCACCCTGGAAGCACTGCTGGGTGGTCTGATGGGATATGTGTGTCCTGGTCCCGACTCACAAGCAAAGATTGGCTTGGAGGGCTGAGAAACATCTGCATGTTATTCTCAGGGCTGTACCCTCTACAGCATCTATTTTCTCAGCTCTGCCTTTTTCTAAATTACTTGTAATCTCAGGTACAGTGTCAAATTAGAAAGTCCTGAGGCCAAACCTGACCTCCAGGTTGGGCTGTGCCGTTCCGTTCCTGAGTCATTGAGCTTTCCCAGGCTGCTGCCCTGGCCAGTGGCACAGAAATGTGCAGAAATTCACTTTATGATACATGAAAGTGTGTTCATTTTAGTAACACAGGAGAGTCCCGTACTCTAGAGAGCTTTGTTGTAACATGACATAAAATAACAGAACTGGGGGTGAGCTACGTCTTCCTTATATGTGTTAACTAATTGGAGAGAAACATGGTGAGCATGACTGTGGGCAGTGGTAAGTAGGTGAGAAGATTTCCACGGGCTCCTGTTTTGTGTGCCACCCCCAGGGCATCCCAAAGACAAGAAATCGCTAGAGTGCAAGAAAAGTCTAGTCCTGACATGGTTCACGTTGCTTTCAGGCACATCAGCTCCACAGACACAAAGCCCTGCAAGGCTTCAGGCTAAAATAATAAAATGTCACTTATTTAATAATATAAGTGAAAGTAAACCATTCACTCTATAACCACTTATGTATTTTGAGATTCTTTTCAGTAGCTGCGTGTTTGTTTTGGAAACCTTTCCTTCGTTTTAACTTGGCTTAATCTTGGTTCTTTTCCTGTCCTCCCGCCTCCCCACCTCACTCCAACCCTGCAGAAAAGGACAGGGGCGGCCTGATTGGGCAATATTTGGGAGACTTACTGAACACAATGAGACTATTTTGTTCAAAGAGAAATTTCTTGATTGGACCGAACTGAAGAGACCTAATGAGAAGAGCATTGGGGAACTTGCCCAACAGAAGGTATTTATTCCGGGTGATCAAGTCTCAAACTTGGGGCTTATTTGGGTCCCAACAAAAGTGGCCTAGAAGCTATAAGCCTTCCCAGGGTTCACTAGCAGAAGAGGAAACTGGTTTCCAATTATATTCCAACCCCAGGAGGTGAACCTGGAGCTATCTGCATTTCTTCTCGGGCATTCTACTCACTAGTGTAGCGATGGGTATTCAGGCCTCCAGAGTCTTTCCTCGAAGTGCAGCCTTTCCCTAAATGCAGGTCAGTGCCCTGAGACAGAGTGGGGAAGCTGTAGTTTACGCTGCCGCATTAACAGTTGTACAGCACTGAGCATGACGAGAGAATGGCTGTAGACTCAAAGCAGCTGAACGAGCGTTTTCATGTGCCCTTACAGGAAGATCCCAGGGCTGAGGTCAAGTCCTACGATGTGACGCGGATGGTGGCTGTGCCCCAGATGACCCCCGGCACTGTTCTGGACGGCGTGAACGTTGGCCGTGGCTATGGCCTGGTGGAAGGGGACGACAGGAGGCAGTTTGAGATTGCCACCGTCTCTGTGGACGTCTGGCACATTCTAGAATTCGACTACAGCAGGCTCCCCAAACAGAGCATCGGGCAGTTCCACGAGGGGGATGCGTATGTGGTCAAGTGGAAGTACATGGTGAGCACTGCAGGTTAGTGAGCGCGTCCGTTTCCTTCAGCTGAGGGTGGCCAGGCCCCCGCAGCGCTGCCCGGGCGGCATTCCCTGCTGCGGCCTGTCACACCCTCGGCTGCATAGGTACAAGGTGGCAGTGGTGTAGACAAAAGAGGTCAGGTAGAATTCCTGACAACCTAGCATTGCCAACGTCCCTGATGTTCACTTGCAGAAATCAAAGGTGCGTGGCAAGGCCTCTCCCCTCCCCTGTCTCCTTCCCCTGCCCCTGGCCCCAGAGGTTTTCTAGGAAAGGAATGATTTGTCTCCAGGTGATACTCACCATGTGGCTGTGTGCTGCTTAAATTAAAGTTGTTAAATAGAGCCTATCTGGGTGATTTAAACTGGAACCAAATGGCGGTGTAATCTTACAGTGAATTCCTGCTCAAAGGATATATCAGTTAAAAAAAAAAAAAAAAAGCTATTTCCTCTGAGGCTGAGAGCACTAACAGTGCCTTCAGGATCTGGTATAAAAAATACACAGTCCAAGTTCTTCAGGGTTCCTGTCAGTGAAATACTATATCAAGACACTCATTACATGAGAGGCTAAAAGGGGTGTCAGGTGGACTTGGAAGAGATCATCCCTTCTCCTTGGCGAGGACTAGCCGGTATCCCCAGTGCGCCTCATCCCTACCCATTTAGGAGAGCACTTGTGATTTCCAGATTCAGCTCCCAAGACACTTTATTGACCTCTTTATAGTCCCCTGTGCAGGAGGGACCCAGGGGCCCAGGAAACAGGCGGCTGCTTGCTGATCTGCAGACTTAACAACCATTTAATTTATTTCCCAATTTATCAAAGATAAGTCTGTTAGTCAGTTGACAACATTTACTTAGCACCTACTCTGTGTAAGACACTTTTTTCAAGTAAATATTTCAAACCGGCCTCCAAGAAGCATATCGTACCAGTGACCATAAAGTAAGAACAGGAAGAGACAGCAGTGCTTCAGGCTAAAGGAGGAGAGCTAGATTCCCTTGACACTGTGTCTGCCAGCAGTGGGGAAGCCCAGCAAAGCAAGACCAGGACAGCCCACAGACAGGCACCACTGGGCTGGTGGCAGTGAGGGCTGGCAGGATCACATGGGGTGCTGAGCTGGCCACGCCTAGAGGTCCACCCTGGCCCCAGAGCCACGACACTGGGTGCTCTACCATGCCTAGTTGAGTGCCTCCCTGTGGCTCTGTGGGACTTGTGTGTTACACTAATTTCCCAGATGAGGGACAGGACAGCAAGGTGAAGTAACCCTCCTGAAGTGGCACAGCTGGTAGAGAGCAGAGCCGGACACTCAAATCCAGGCCTGCTGTGCAGTTCACTCTGCTGGCAGGGGGGTCAGAGTCTGGGCCCAGCACAGGATGTCGGGAGCTGTGAGTTTTGGCTACAAGGAGGACCCGAGTCAGTAGACCTGTGGAGAATGTCAGGGTTGAACCAGCAGCAAGGCCACCTGAACACACCAAACTTTTGTGGCTTCCTAACAGCCACGAGCAGGAATGGAATCTTTCAGGGCCCTGGCAGCTCTGGCCTCTCCCTCCAGAGAATAGTGGGATGTCAGATAAGGACCCCCCAGTGGGAGGGGAATTTCCACTTAATTCCTTAGGAGCTATCAGAACTGCCCCCTTCCTTTTTCATAAGGGGCTATGTCACTTGGAGGGAAGGCCACAGGTGCTGGAGCTCTACGGCCTGGGGTTCAGAATCTCAGGCCCTGACTTTCCAGCTATGCAGATTGGGTAAAATTACATAACCTGTCTGAGCCTTGGTTTTCTCACCTGGAAAATACAGATTATAATACCTGTCTCATATACGATGTTTAGCTTGGTGTTCGGCACATGTACACATTGTGGGTACAGGAACAGTACTGTATTCAACTTGAAGGTGAGATAATGGGGATCCACCCAAAATAATAGCAATTCCCAAAGTGTTGCTACAGTGGATTTAAGCTCCTTGATCAATGCAGAGGTGGCAAGCTGAAATGATTATCTGTGCTGCTGGTTGCCAGTGGAGACAATAATAGGACATTTAGCATGTGCGGGGAGGGCGGATCTACTCACCTTTAGAGTTGTGGAAAGGTGAAGGAACAAACTTTAAAGACACTCATAATTCTCATTTTTAAAACGTAGAATGGGAGCTAAAGGGGCACCACAATTTGAAGTTTAGTTATTTTCTTACTTTAGCTGTTAGTTATGAGACGAGTACTAGTGTGTGAATGAGGAAAACTATAATAAAGTGAATTAACAATAAATAAATCTAAGATTTCCAAGACCTTCATAGGCTATTTACTTGGAGGACCCTAGGAAATAATGATTTGACCCAGGATTTCTTTTCTATATTTCTTCCCAGTAAACACAAGGTACAACTCACAGCTCCCATGACCACCTGCAGGTTATGTCCCGTGCCCCAGCAGGATCAGGGGACAAGCTGCTCGAGCTGCTCGGTGACGCTAGGTTAGGCTACTCCAGAGAGTGACACAGGCTGATTTTATTTTCTGTAAATAGGTGGTCAGTAAATGAGGTTCTGGTGCAAGACTGCTTGACCATGAGCCATTCTTCATACCTCAGTTTTCTGTTATTCCTAAATGGAGCCACTGGTGACAAACGTACCCTTGAAAGTACTTTGATGGTGTGATGTGTCAACACTTTAAATTAGGCATCCGGTTAAGGTGGTAAAGATTAGAATTTCTTTCTTATAATATTGCTAAAATTAAAATTAAATAAGTGTATTAATAGTTAAGTTGTATATAGAACTAAATTTGGGTATGTTGAGGTAGGTTCTCTATAAAGAAAATTACTGAAATGTCTGTCTTATGCAATATCTTTAAAGAAATACAATTCTATTTTAGGTATATACGCTCAAGTCTATTTTTAAATGTTTGGATGTAATGTTGGTTATTTAAGTGTGAATATATATTTACACAATGTATTTGAGTGCTAACAAATTACAAGGTACATATAAACTGTTGTGATCTATTTTAAGCATATTTTCCCCAGTGATCTAGTTGACATAGTGAATTTTCACTAGTTTGTAGAATAAGATTGTTAATCAAAGGCACACGTTTCTTGCTACTTAAATTAACAAATTTCAGTTGAGTGCCTTCCAAATTAATTGTGTATATTCACTACCTATTCATTGATTCCTGTTTCATTTTGCTCTCCCCGAAATACACAAACTTGACCAGTTCAGATCCACAACAGATGGTACTAAAGGCTGTGCTTAGTCAAAGTACTTTAAGAAATTATTAGAATCATGTATGAAAACTGTCACAGAGTACTTTGCAAAACAGAAGGCCAGAAATCAAATTCATATGGCCCCTGTCCCTTTAAAAACTTAAATGGGGTTTTCTCTTACCTTCAAACTTCAACACAGCTGTGATTTTGCAAATGGGAATGGAACTGAGAAAAATGCATATTTTCTACTATGGATTATATTTTAGAAGCAGTTGTTAGCGACAGTTGCATATAGGTGATATAGAACTAGAGAATCTAGTTATTTAACGTGCCTGGGTGTTAAAACCAACCGTTCACCCCCGTTGCAGGGACCACCTGGGCATTTGAGTCAAGAACTTGGTCTCCGGACCTTACTTAGTCTGGAATTTTCTGCTTTCAGGTCACTGCCACTCAGGCCTCTCCTCACCCACCTCCTAAGAAAGGCCTTCCCTCCGTAGGCAATCTCATTCGTCCCCACCCTGCCTGGTGTCATGTCCCCATCTGTTGTCCTCATGACACTTACTGCTACCTGAAATTATCTTGCTCATCTGTTTGTGTATTAGAAAGAAAGCACAGAAATGTCTGTCTTGGTCATCATTGTAGTCCCAGTATCGCAAAGCATCCCCAGCGCATAGTAGGTGCTCAGTAAATATTTGTTGACCAAATGAATGAAGGGAATCTAGAGATACATTCCTAAAGGTAGAGATTTTGAGGTCTGAAATGCTGTCTGAAATGACCATTTGACCAGTTAGCCTTCCACAACTATTCTTCAGAGCAAGCAGTTAGATCTGCCTCCTGTGCTGCTACTATTTATTGAGTGCCAGACAATAAGGAAAGTCAGCACTTAATCCTGGCGACAGCCCTGGTGACAGACACAAAATCCCAGATTGCTTTATGAAAACGATGTGTCAGCAATTTATCACCTCCATTTCTGACAGAACTTGGAAACTTAAAGGTTTTCTTTTTTTTTTTTTTTACACTAGAATAGTTTTCACAGTCTGATTTTTTTTCCTTTACCCTTACAGCTGGTCTGGCTGCTGTTTTCAATGTCTGTGTGAGCCTTTGATCCTGCTCTCGCAGTCGCCCACCTTCCTCTGGGGTGACACGTGTTTTTCTTAGGGTATCCAGTGGCTCCTTCTGAGTATTGTTCCCCAGTTTGGAGGCTCTGGGGCAGTAGCTGGAGAAGGGTCTCTTCTCCTGCTGTTTGACATTCATCCAGGCGTGAGGAACCTCTCCTCTCCCTGCGTCTCTACCCTGGGTCCTCACGGGCCCAGGAGAAGTGCGCCAGGCATGTGCCCCTCCTGGGCATCCCCCTGCTGACCTCGCTCTCTGCTGTGCTGTGTGTTTGCAGTGGGAAGTCGGCAGAAGGGAGAACATCCCGCCAGGGTGTCCGGCAAAGAGAAGTGTGTCTACTTCTTCTGGCAGGGCCGGCACTCGACTGTGAGCGAGAAGGGAACGTCAGCGCTGATGACGGTGGAGCTGGACGAAGAGAGGGGGGCCCAGGTGAGTCCCCACCTGGACAGAGGGGAGTGTCCTTTGCAGGGAGCCACACGATGCATGGCCCTGGGCCCTGATGACCCTGACGACCCGATTCTAATTCACACAGACATCATCATCATCATCCAGAGCACTTTCCGTCCTGGTCCGGCTTCTGCAAATTTCAGGCTGGGCCTCACATTCCATCCTCCCACCTGTTGTGATATGACCTGAAATGAAATGCTGCACCTGCAAATAGTAAATCCAGAAAACAAGCACAAGTGACCAGTGCGTGTTTTCGAAAGGTTCCCACCTAACCCGTAATCAAGGAATTGTTAAATAAAATAAAGTGGTGCCATTATCCACTTCTAAAATTGGTAGAGATTTTTAGAAGAATGGATCCGGCTGGCAAGGATTCAGTAGAACGGGTACCCTACGCGCCTCTGTTGGGAAGGCTGGCTTGAACAGCCATTCCACTTACACAAATCTAACTGAAGGAAATATCAGAGATTACTGCAAAAATTGAGTACTCCCATCGTCTGCATTCCTCACAGCAGCCCCAGTGATTTTTCTAGAACATATCAAGGCATGTCAGCCTTGCTATCTGCCACACAGAGGATAATCTCAGCAGTCTCCCAGTGGTCTCCAGCACCTGGGCGTGGGCGCTGCACCCCTCTCCTGCTCTTGCTCTCCTCCCAGGCTGCAGATATCCTCTGTGCACTGACCTCATGCCCTACCCATGGATACACGCAGCTCTCAAACTCTTACGATGGACGTTTTTGTTCAAACATCACCCCCCTATTTTATCCAAATCCCTCTTCATTCCCCCGTCATTCTCTGTCCCTTTACTGTGCTTTATCTGTTTTCGTGGCATGCTCTACCACCTACATAATCATCTCGTTTGCTTATTTGTTATCTATCTTCCCCCATGAGCATGAAAGAGACCATGTCTGCTGGCCTTACAACCCCATGACCTATAACACCATCATAACCCCAGGGACTGCATAATGCCCGACAGGTACCAGTGCCCAAATCCAAGGTTTTGTAAACATTTCTTTTTAATGTTTGGGTGATCTGTGCCTCATGTCTTATCCTTTAGTACCAGTAATTTGGAGTTGACTCTGGGGTTTTTAGAAAACACAACACCATGTGCAAATATTTTTACTGTCTTGGATGAATGATTAACAGTAACATGAGGGACAGCAGAGAAATTTTCTCCAGATATAGATCAACACTCACTCAGCCTTCCAGAGACCTACAAACCAAATATCTTCCCTAAAAAAATATTTCAATGCATATTTTCTTTTTTTTTTTCCTTTTTGTCTTTTTTCGTGACTGGCAACGGATCGCAACCCTCAGTGTCGCGCCCGTACCGGACCGGGACCGGCAACGGGATCGCAACCCTCGGTGTTGCTCCCGCACCTTGCTCAGCCAGTGAGCGGCCGGTCTGTATGTGGGATCCGAACCCTCGGCGGGAGCGCCACCGCGCTTCCCAAGCGACGCACTGTAGCAGTGCGCCACCGGGCCAGCCCTTCAATGCATATTTTCTACTATGGGTTACATTTTAGAAATAGTTGTTAGCAACAGTTGCATTTTAATTTATTCCTAATAGTGGGTAATTTCAACTGCCTTGCTTTTTTTTTTTTTTTTTGGTAAAGGCCATGAATGAATATGTTTTAATCCAGCCTTTGAAATTATCCTTAGTCATGTTGGTTAGAGCATGATGCTGATGGCACCGAGATCCAGGCTTCAATCCCTATACAGGCCAGCTGCCCCCCAAACCCAAATTATCCTTAGTTTTGAATCTTACTCTCTCTAGTCTGAGCATTTCATTTTTATCAGTCCTATGGATGGAAGATCATCTTAGACATATAAAATACTGCCACAACATGGCACTTGATTATGCAGAATGGGTCCGGAGATGGATAAGTTAACTCATGGTGAGACGTGCTTCTTAACTATCAGAGCTGCCTGACTGCCAGCTCAGCAAAACGTTTCCTCTCTCGGGGAAAACACCCTGCCAAAGTGAAAGATGATTCCACCCTAACGTTGTGACTGGCGCAGCCAGCACCTGAAGGATGAAGACATTCAGAGGGAGGGGAATGTGGCGGGGGAGGCTGATCCCTCTATGAGTGGACTACGGGAATGATTGCAGGACATACGTCCCCCCCAGAATTACTCAGTCATTCTGCTGAGAGGTATACTTTGTTAAAGGTATGTTTAAGTCAAGCATATTCCATCTATACCACAGAATACTATTAAAATGCCAAAATTCATGTTTTAAAAGAATATTTGATGACAGAAAAATATTATAAGGAAAATGAGGGCATAAAACAACATAAACAGCACTCTTATTTTTGTTTAGGAAAAAAATATATACCCAAAAACTACTTTGAAAGGACTGTTCCACAGTGGAATTTGAATAGTGCTTGTCTTTAAATAATAGTAGCATTGCGCTGGCCTTTGTTTGTACATCTTGATGTTTTTCTGATTTTCTGCAATAGGCATGTATTATTTTTATGACTTTGAAAACCCCACCCCTGTTACCTGTTTTCTGCTGTTTAAATGTGAAGGTCCAGGTTCTCCAGGGCAAGGAGCCCCCGTGTTTTCTGCAGTGTTTCCAGGGAGGGATGGTGGTGCACTCGGGAAGACGGGAAGAGGAAGAAGAAAATTCGCAAAGTAAGTTACTTTTACCGCTGGAATTCAAAAATTCTTTTTCCACCTCCTGGAAGGTATTTTTATAGGCAAGGGGGTTTAAAGTAAGTCTCTTTTCATATAGCTGTGGCTTTACCACTGAAAGCCTCCTAATGTTTGTCTAATAAATCAGCTTTATGAGGAGCTCGAAACCCCCTCCTCCCATGGAATTTACTTCAGGATCCTCCTTTGCATACAGGAGGCTGGAAGATTACTTCACCTTAATCTGAATTCTCGTAGTGGCTCTGTCTACTCTATTCAGGAGAAAAAAAGAAAAAAAAAACAAAAACACAGTATCTTCTATTATAAATTATGAGATTTTTGTTGGCCAGCATCCAAAAAAAAAAAATCTTAGCTTTAGAGGCTTTTAAACCATGCCTGTTGTATGACTTATTTTATAAATTTTGTAAAAATGGTTTTTCTGCATCGTGAACTTTTGGCAACCTGCTTGTGCTTCTGACTGCAAAGGGGTCTGCTTTCTGGGATTGTCATTGCTCAGTATGACTTCATGCCACAGCAGCCTCAGCCTCATAGGTCCCCTTAAGTCCCTGAAGCATGGTGGTTGCTGCTGATTGCACAGCGGGGACCGGGGATGGGAAGGGCGGCTTTTCCTGTCCAAGCTCAGGTCATAACTCCGTGCTGCTGACGCCCCCTGCAGGTGAGTGGAGGCTGTACTGTGTGCGGGGAGAAGTGCCCATGGAAGGGAACTTGCTGGAAGTGGCCTGTCACTGTAGCAGCCTGAGGTCCAGGACTTCCATGGTCGTTCTCAACGTAAATAAGGCCCTCATCTACCTGTGGCACGGATGCAAAGCGCAATCCCACACGAAGGAGGTCGGGAGGACAGCCGCAAATAAAATCAAGGAACAGTAAGTGCTGTGTGTCTGGGATGAGCTTCACAGAAGCGGCTTCCCAGAGGGACGCAAGCAGGCTGAGGTGGGAGGGTTCCCAAGACCTCCAGTGGACGCCCGGTGTGCTGAAAGTGACTTCAGCAAGGGAAGATGGTTGTGCACGTGATCAGGGACCTGTGACATTCCAAGTAGATAGGACACACGTCTCAGCCAAGACCTCCGATTTAAGGGCTTCCCTTACTTTCTGAGGATTTACCTGTCTCAATAAAAGGCAGTGTGAGGAGCAAGGCAAGTGACCCCAACAAGCACTTTAGTTTCTTCATAGGTGCACGTCAGCTTTTGAATTACAAGCCTGGAATCCTTTGATATTTAACGAGAGCAAATTTTAAATATCTTTTAGGAATTCTGAGTTTAGTTTGGTCACAACAGTGTAGTGTTAAGAAGCTACAGAAAGGCTTGGGGGACCCCTGTCTGTGGACTGTACAATGTCCCCTTTTTAGAGACCTGTATTCTCCCGTTCTCAAAGGCGGCCACCAGACAGTGAGTCTTGGGCCAGCGCTGCAGGGGTTGGGTCTTATTCCTCACCCAGGCAGGCAGCTGTAGTCGGCCACTTGCTGAGATTGAGTACACCGTGATATAGCACTGAGCGAGGACTCAGAGAAGATGCAACACTGAAGTGAGGTGGGGAAGAGAGAGCTGAGGGAGGTTTGCAGTGGTGGCCGGTCACCTGTCTTGAGTGGGCTCTGCTCTTCCTAGCAGCCCATGCAAACTGGGCACTGCAAGCAGCCAAAGAAACCCCAGTGTCGCCCAAGCATTCAGAGGATGACTGAGGCCTTCCTTACAGTAAAAGTGAGGAGCTTCCTAGGACCACGGCATGTCACTGATGTGCCATTGGGTAAATCCATTCTCTGGGCACTGAACATTGCAGCGTGGGCCACTTCCCTGTGCCACCTCTAGACCTAGCGCTGCATGGAGGGGGCAGAGGGGAAAACAGAGGCAGGTGACCTTCCAACAGGCAGTGAAGCAAGAGGTTTCATCTCCAGACAGCATTCTGGGCAAGGTCACGGGCAGGGAAGATACGATTCTCAGCGAGGTGTCCAAAGGCATTCATGGCCCATCAGATCTTTCACTGGGACCACTGAGGAAGAGCAAAACAATGAACAACTCGTCCACCTATTCATCCAGTGAATATTTATCGAGCATCTGGTTGGCACCAAGCACAGATTTAGGGACTAGGGACTTGGCAGCAAATGAATCCAAGTCTCTGTCCTCATGAAGCTTATGTTCTTGCAGGAAAGAAGGACAAGAAATAGTAAATATGTATTGTTATATTAAGAAGTACATTATTTTTATTACATATTATATGTAAATGTACATTCCTCCCTGGGGGCCAAGCCAACCCCTCTTCCCCCGCACACACACACATTTATAAACTACAGGGCATTTTTTCATTCATTAATAAGAATTGGTTTTAGTTAGGAAAGTAGAGGAAGAGAGTGGGTGAACTGACCTGTAGATTTCGTTTTGTATAATTTTGTGCTGCCCACACTCTCCGGGCTCATAAACAACGATTGGAGTTTCTCCCTTGCAGATGCCCCCTGGAAGCAGGACTGCATAGTAGCAGCAAAGTGACAATACATGAGTGTGATGAAGGCTCCGAGCCACTGGGATTCTGGGACGCTTTAGGAAGGAGAGACAGGAAAGCCTACGACTGCATGCTTCAAGGTAATGCAACCTTCCACAGCCTTCCACGACTTTTTAAAAAACTCACTGATTTATTCAATAAATATTTGTGGAGCACCTGTGTACAACAGACGATAATTTAAACCTAGGATATGTCCTCACAAGCCTACAACCCAATGAGGGGGCTAAGTAATGCCTATGACTAACGGTAATGCAAAATAAAAATTATGCGTCATAAAAGAGGTACAGGTGAGGGAGGTTGAACATTACAAAGAAAAAAGATTACTTCCATCAGGAAAAATCTCACACAGCTTCATGGAAGAGAAGAGAAGAAAATTCCTGGGACCCAGATGAGCAGTGACACAGCGTAAACCTGGAACAAGGTGCTGTTTGGTTTGGCCAGCACCCAGGGTACAGGGAAGTAGCGGGGCTTCAAATTAGATTGGGGGCATCTTGAGTGGGAGGCCAGAGAACATGAGCCACGTGGATGGCTCTGCCACTCACGGAAGGCACAGGAAGGAGAGGCTTGGAGGTCACTGACAGCCTGAATGCACACTTAGTGGAATGCACTAAGAACTTATGCAGGACCTTTCAGGCATTGTAGATCTCCGAGGACATAAAGAAAGCTGGGGACACTGTTCTCAGGAAGGTGTCTGGTAAAATCTATGTGTACAATATCGGATATGATTTCAGGGATTTTACATTCATGGCCCATCAACTAGAACTCGTGATTTAAAAGGCAGTAGATAAAGATGGAACGCATGAGAAATGGGAGAACAGGTCAGTAGAATGTCACAAAAATCAAGAGGGGAGAACATGTCATACAAGAAGGGACAGTTACCACTGCCAGATGGCAAAGTTCAAGGTCTAGGAGAACAAAGAAATGTCCTTGAGCTTGATGCTAAGTGGACTGTCAGAGGCCTTCACCTACCAGTGCCACATCAGCCTGCACGAGCTAGGGTGGCTGGTGAGGTGGGAGGAGGCCCGTGCGAAGTTGGAGAAGTCGCTTAACGATAAGAGAGGAGGACTCAGCAGCAGGAGAATATGAGAGTCCAGAGGAAGACTTCCCGCCACTAGAACATTCCATGTATTACCTATTCTTGGTGCCAATTTTGGGTGGAGCAGGAGGACCCGTTTGAGAGGAAGGGTTAAAATGTAAAAATGGATGATTAAAAGAGGGAAGTCCACGAGGGGTAGGGATCAAGGGCACAAGGGAAAGTTCACCTTGGGGAGGGCATCACTTCTTTGTTCTTTATTAAACATCTTCAGGAAGTAGACCCCTTATCCCATTTCCAGAGCCCTTCAAAGTTATTGATCCTGTTTGGAAAGACAGTGGCTGCTGCTATACAGAATCGACATTCCCATTCACCAGAGTGAAGTGTGTGATATATTCCTGCTGTCTCATCTTATGTTTCCTAGCATAAGAAATAAAGCTAACATTTACTGAGGAGGTCCCAGAAGCCAGGCACCACGTGAGCACCTTATGTACACTAATTCAATTAATACAGTCCAACGTGCTACCATTTTTACAGATGAGGAAACTGAGGCACGGGGAAGTTAATCAGCTTGCCCAAGGTTGGACAGCAATGGAGTATACTCGCAACCACTCCATTCTACTCTGCCTCCCAATTTTTATAAACTTTTATGTAGCTTTTTAAACTTAATTATCTATTGATGATAGGAAATGCTTGAAATTAAACAAGTTAAAAAAAGAAAATAAGTCACTTAACAATCCCATCTCTCAGAGGTAACCAGAACTCACATGTCTGTATGCTAAATATAATATCTATTTTCAAAAATAAAATTTGGAACTTCAGTTTTTTAATGTGCTTTTTCCTTTTACTGTACTATGAATCGTTTCCCAAGTTGTAAATATTTAGACTCTATGGTTGCAGGGTATTCGTGACTGTTCCATGAATATATGCCACTCTTTTCTGAACAGTGTCCTATAGTTGGAGACTTGTTTCCAGTTTTTCTCTATTATATATTAATGCAGTTTGAATAATTTTTTAAATAATTATGTACATTCATTCCTAATTGAGGTACATTCCTAGATACACAATGCTGTGCCAAATTTCATTCTCACCAGCAACATACAGAAGTGAACATTTCCCAGCACAGTCATAAGCCCGGATCAGTGTCTTTTTCTTCTTTGCCAAACTAATGGGAGAAAACAGCCAAGCATAGTTTTCATTTAATTTTTTAATTAGAAATACTGTAAAACACTTCATATATATATTTATATATTTTTAAGTACCTATATGCATTTTTAGTCATTTGTATTTCTACTTTGGTAAATGTTTTGTTTGTGTCTTTTGCATATTTTATTGAGATATTTACCTTTTCCTTATTTACATCCCTTCATATATTAAGGATATTAACTAGCTGCTGTATTACAAATATTCCCCATTTTGTTACTTGCTTTTTCATTTTTTTATCTTTTTGCATTGTAATTTTTCATTTTTATGTAATTAATGCATAAGTCTCTTCTCTTTTGATTACTTCTGTTACTACTAGGATTTAAAAGGCCGTTCTTATCTCCAACTGCAGATAAATTCTATGTAGTTTTGAACTAACTCTTTGAATTCTTTCATGTTTTATATTAATTCTTCAGCCCATCTGGAATTTATTTGGATGCAGATGTTGTCTTTAGCTTTGCTCTCTCTTCTTTCACAGATCCTGGAAGTTTTAACTTCGCACCCCGCCTGTTTATCCTCAGCAGCTCCTCTGGGGATTTCTCAGCCACGGAGTTCGTGTACCCTGCCCGAGCCCCGGCTGTGGTCAGTTCTATGCCCTTCCTGCAGGAGGACCTGTACAGTGCACCGCAGCCAGGTGAGGCCCCCGGGGGCAGCTCAAGCTGAGCAGCAGAAGCTACACTTTCCAGAAAGCCTTTTTATTTTATGTTAGCACTTATTAAGCAATTTCTGTTTGCCAAGGACACTACCAGGACACTTGCTTATAGTGTCTCATTTAACCCTCACACCTACCCCAAAAGGAAATGGAGTGATGCCGACCCATATTAAACTGTAAGGAACCGAGGCTGAGTTACTTAACTCGCCCAGAGATGTCAGTAGGCTGAGTGCAACCGTGTGAGGCCTGGCGTCTCTGCTGCTCTCCCAGCCTTCCTCTCGGTCTTGTTGCTTCATGGTCCCAAGTTGACTGCCCCTGCTCCAGCCATCATGTTTGCCTCCAAGACTGAAAGAAGAGGAGAAAGGGCACTGATAGTCCCATCTCTCCCTTTTATCGGATAAAGCAGAAGTTTTCCCACAAGCCCCCAGCAGACTTCTGTTTACATGTCATTGGCCAGAGCTGGTGACATGCGTACCCCAGCTACAAGGGAGCCTGGGAAAACAGGTGACCAACAAGAAGGGGTTGGGGTATCTGCTGAGTTAGCCAAAGAACAGTGTCTGCCATACCAAGGCTCCACAGGGACACTAGCTCAGGCCTTTGGATTCCAAGTTCAGGGCTGTTTCCAGCAGTCCATGACCTCATGACAGAAACCTCTGTGCTCTCATTCCAGCTGGGACAGTCACAGGAGGCTGGACTCCACAGACCCTCCCACCTTCCTGCCCATCAAGTCTGAGGCCAGCTGCCCCTGAGCTAGGGGTGTGTCCATTCTCCCTTTACAGGAGCCAGAGCTGCAGGCGGGGGCCCCCGCCTTGCTCTGGTGGCCCAGTTCACCACCTGAAAAGCTTGACGGGTGCACATGTCACACTGTGTGAAATATTAGCAAGAGTCTAAAAAGAGAGGCTGCCATCCACACTCTTCATCCTAGGGCTCAGGCTGGGTTATCACCCTCCATTGGGCTTTAAAGAGTGTACTTTTCACAGAATGCTAAGATGCTTGCCGGAAAGGACTTGGAAGGGGTTGTGAGAACCCCTTTGCCATGTGGAATGAGAGTCAGGTTGATGGTTTGAGGAAAAAAAGTGAGGAGAAAGAGGCAGAACACTTTTGATTTTAAAGCCCATTTTTCTCTAAGAGAACCATGGACTTGCTAAGCAGTCAGACACAGGGCAGGCACGCCAGTTTTTAGCAAGCTTTTTGGTGCTAATGGCCCCTCGAGGCATGTGCATTATTCAGGGCACTCGTAGCTCAGCCCTGCCCACATCCAGAGGCGCAGGGTGGGCTTGAGTGGAGCCAGGAAACAGGAGCAGGACCTGGGGGAGAAGGAAAGAAAGACGCCCCCTCGTGGACACCACGTCTTTCTGCCTGGTGGCTTGGCTTGACTTTCAATGGGATGAGGTGTCTTGCAGCCCTGCCTTTGCCCCTTGCCCCTGAACTTCACTGAAAGAGGCTTCTCCCCTCTGAAGAGCAGCAGGGAGGGCAGGCATCTGTTACATTGGGGAAGGGAGAGGTGGAAGCACCCCTGACTGTCTGGTTCTGTTCTCGCCCTCACAGCGCTGTTCCTGGTTGACAATCACCACGAGGTGTACCTCTGGCAGGGCTGGTGGCCCATCGAGAACAAGATCACTGGGTCTGCCCGCATTCGCTGGGCCTCTGACCGCAAGAGCGCCATGGAGACAGTTCTCCAGTACTGCAGAGGTGGGCTCCCTGGCAGGCTCCGGCACAGGGAGGGGGCCGGGAGCCCCTCGGGCACCCGCAGTCCCCCAGAGCCCCGGAGCCCCTTTCCCTCTGTGCATGCAAGCCAGCAAGGGGGAAGCCTGGCCGACAGCGATGGAACCAGCTTTTCCCTCCACAAACTTTTTGAGGCTCATTAATTTTGAGATTAGTGCAGTCTCGGCTGCCAGCATGAATGAGTTTCTCTCTTTTATATTATAAGGCCATCTAACCTGTTACCTTCAAGGTTAAAGGCTGTATTGTGGAACACCCTGGACTGACTAAGACCCTGTTACACTTGTGATAATCAGGCAGTGAGGCCAACAGGCCTCCACCACGCACATGGTCTGCAAGCCATGCTGTACCCTCAGAGAGCAGAAATCTCCCCCAAACTGGCTGGAAGGCCAGTGTCGACCCTTTTATCGTTTTTATTCATTATTATTTTTAGTATTATATCCAAAAAGAAAGATCCACAGTAAGTTCATAGTTTTTTACTGTACTGTCCACCTGAAATTTGGGGTCTCTTATATAAAATGGAGATGCCAGTAATTAATTTCTTATCTGAATGTTTATGGTTTCATCTATTTGTTTAATATCGCTGAGTATGTACAATTGATTCTCCTCTTGAAAAGCTCTTTAGTAATAAATAACTTACTAAATTTTCCACCAAATGTTAAAGCTGAAGTGGGCTTCTAAAATGCTGTCATTAGCTGTCTGATCATATTGAGGCTCATCCTGTGTTGGGGTGTCGGGAATACCTCTACAGGTGAGTGCGGGAGGAAGAAAGTGTCCCACCCAGGAAGCTACAGAGAGGCTTTCTCCCTCCCAGGGATCCAGAAGCATTTTGTCGGGTTTGGGAAGTATAGAGTAAGGTTGATGTATGTCATTATTACAGTTATAGGTATAAGATGAACATGTTCTGTAAGCATCATCCATGTGTTGTTATGAAACACTCGGCTTGCATTTTAAGCGTGAATCAAGCGTTCTGAACAAAGAAGAAAAGATTTTAAGGGACATCAGAAAAAGGCAGGGTCCTAGGGCTTGGGTCTACTGACTTTTGCAATCTGTTTAACTACAGGAAAAAATCTCAAGAAGCCGCCACCCAAGTCTTACCTTATCCATGCTGGCCTGGAACCCCTGACATTCACCAATATGTTTCCCAGCTGGGAGCACAGAGAGGACATTGCCGAAATCACAGAGATGGTGAGTGCACTTTCCTGGCCTGTGGAGGTGGTCCCCAACTACCCCCCGCTTTTGGATTGTGGTTGACTTTATCTTGGGGAGAAGCATCCAACAGCACTTTCAAAGTG
Organism: Galeopterus variegatus; assembly: GCF_000696425.1. Taxonomy (NCBI): domain Eukaryota; kingdom Metazoa; phylum Chordata; class Mammalia; order Dermoptera; family Cynocephalidae; genus Galeopterus; species Galeopterus variegatus. The sequence goes on along the minus strand of NW_007731007.1, from coordinate 84,455 downwards.
GGAAATACTTTTTCTTTTGCAACATATTAACAAATCTACATAGATTTAGCTTAGGAAGAGGAGAAGCCTAATGGGAATTCAGTTGAACTATTTTGGTAATTTTCTACACCTGGTACTCAAATTTTAAAAACTACAAAGGTGAATTAATTACTTTGAAGATGATATGTAAATACAAGCTGCTGTCTCTTCATTCTGTTAGCTGAACATCTATTCCTTAGCATTACTAGCTTCTCAGGGTCTACATAATGCACAACCAATTCCTTGTGTTTCAGATGGTAACCTTGTGTAGCCGAGACACAAAATAAACAAGGGATGAATTAGTATGTTCCGATAACTAAATGAATGAACATACTGTGTCTCACTCATGGTAAGATCTTGGTCAACATCTCATTAATATTGTCTTTTATGAGACCACCTGGTATTACCACATAAGGCATTTATCATAACTTCTATCTACCAAAATGTATTATTATCCAGAATGTTTTCGTTTCAGCCACACAGAAAAGAAGCTTACTGTAGCTATGTAGACTTTCTTAACTTATGAGTTATTAACATTGCTAGCAACAACAACTCCAAGGGTATTTTTGGTTTGATGGGAGAAAAGCTTTCTTCCTGTTTTGATTTTGTAACTGAGTAGGAGAACTTCTTTTCTGGAAGAAATGACCTGAGTGTATTTTATAGGAAATCCTAGTAATTTTAGCCAAACAGACCAAAAAAGTCTACTGCTGCGTAATAATGGAGAGCACATGTTTAATAGCGCAAACATTGCTGCCCGTCCTAACCTGTCTTCCTTTAACCAAATGCGCTTGATCTACACAGGGAAGGGGCTGATTGCAGCCCAAACTCTGACACAGTCAGAGCAAGGTAGTTCTGTGCGTGATCAGTATGGGATCACAAAACCTAAAAGCTCTAGGAATTATAAGCACCATGGCTGTTTCATGCAGTCTAAGTTCAAAGATGCCAGGCACCATGATTTTTTTTATTCACTATGGACATTGGGCTGTATAATGTGCAGGCCTGTGGGATTTCAGCCAGGGAAGTCAGGCTTCCCACACCTGCACATCACACTAGTAATTAATGTTCACCAAGTGCTCACCTACGCTAGGCACTGCTGCAAGCATGTGACATTTATTTTCTCCTTTAATTATCGCAGAAGTCCATTATGGTCCATCTTATTATTATATCCATTTAACCAGGGTAGAAACTGACACACAAAAACATGGAGTCACTTGCCCCAAGTCTCAGAGTCAGCGAGTGGAGAAGCTATTCTCAGAGGCAGGCAGGCTGTCTCTCTAAAACCCACCTCCTCATAATGCCAGCGGCCAAAAATATATATATGTGTGTGTGTACACATACACACACACACACATCTCACCTCCTGACCACTTGTCTTTCCCATAGATTGCTGACTTTGGCAACAACCCTTAGTCATTTCTTCCCCCCATCCACCCACCCACGAGGAGGGCAGCCAATCTGGGATCTCAAGTTTAATGGAGTAAGATAATTTACCCAGAATAACCTGTCCAGATTAAATGCACATAGTGATTCTTAAAAAAAAGCTTGATTTGGCCCCAGAATGTTCTAGACATATTTTTTTACTCTATTGTGGATTAAGAAATAGGGCCAGAGGGAGGAGAGGGGATGTAATTTATTTTAAGGTTGATTATTTTTAAATATTTTTAAGCCCATTCCATTACTTGGAGGCTTCTTGGTGTTTAGACTTCAAATCCAATGATCTGAGTGCGTAATTTATTCATGGGAGAGTCCCTAAACATTTTTTCAGAGGCAGCCCTGAGACGGGATTTATTTGATCCTTTGTGGTAGGGTGAGAAAACATCTAAAAGTTGGGAGAACTGCAGGGCTTTGGGCATTTTCTTTACATTTCAGAGCCTGTTTCCTCCTCGATGAAGCACAGCTGTGAGAACCTGCCTGTCCAGGCTGTGTGCAGATCAAATAGTCCTGTGTCTTAGCAAGCGCTTGATAAAACATGTTGAAGTGTAGAACACCAAGTTCTCTCTGCTCCCTCCTTCTTTAGGATACGGAAGTTTCGAATCAGATCACCCTGGTGGAAGATGTCTTAGCCAAGCTCTGTAAAACCATTTACCCCCTGGCTGATCTCCTAGCCAGGCCACTCCCAGAAGGAGTTGATCCTCTGAAACTTGAGATTTATCTCACCGATGAAGACTTTGAGGTAAGTGTTTCTTCAGGTGGGAGGGAAATTAAACAGCACGCTTTTCCTATTACTTAGCCGCTGGGCCTTCCTTGCCACTCTTCCAGTTCGCGCTGGACATGACAAGAGACGAATACAACGCGCTGCCCTCCTGGAAGCAGGTGAACCTGAAAAAAGCCAAAGGCCTGTTCTGAAGAAGATGCTGGAGGAAGTTCAGTGGTCACTTTCCATACCAGTGGACCAGGAAAATGGATATTTTTTTGGACTGGTATTTCATTTTAAAAAGTATTTTTAAATCAGAGTTTTCAAAACCTGATGTTACTAACTGTACTGTTTGTCCCAGAGTTGTGTATTTTGTAAATGTTTAAGAGAACTCTTTGGAAACTTTCTTTCCACAGTTCAGCAGGTGATGTGAGCACAAGTATCTGTCATGTGCACTTAAGCAGTGACCCTCAGCAGCTGCTACACCACTGCCCTCTTGTTCCAGCTAGGCGTTACCATGTTTTTGGAAGCAGTTCTCTTTATAAAGTGTTATTTTGATAGTTTGTGGATTCTAAAATATATATATATTTATACAAACACCATATAAGTCAAATATGTATTTAACAAAGCAATATGTATTCATTCACTTTGAAGGTTTTTTTGTTGGTTTTTTTTTTTTTTTTTTTTTTTTTT
>NW_007731007.1:78746-81600 GCF_000696425.1 Galeopterus variegatus | reverse complement strand
TTTTTTTTTTTTTTTTTTTTTTTTTTTTTTTTTTTTTTTGGTGTCAACATATTAAGAGGTAGATGGAGCTGCTTCTGTCACCGGTATGTACCTTCATACACATTCAGAAACGTTTCCTTCAGCGTTAGGTATGACCTGTTCTGAGTACTGCTTCCGGTGCTACAGTGAACAAAGAATTTCTACTTAATGGCATGGACTCTGAAGAATCTTTGCAAATCAACCTTTCTACCTTAATATCTCCCCCAAAAATGTATAGTGCCTTGTTTTTATGTACAGTTTATATACAGAAAAGTTGGCTTTGCATTTTTGATGATGGTTTGGAACATTATCTACAATTTTACTCTCAACTAGTAGAAATAAAAACATCTCAATTTCTAATATCTGTGGTAGACATTACACATGTCATTTTGTGATATAGGACTTCAAAATAAAAGCTGCAGAATAAACACACAGTTAATTGATTCACATTGAATTCCAAGGATGTTCCTTTCTGGAAAAAAAATTTTTTGGAAATGTTAACCTAGTATCAATATTTTGCCATTAAATATCAACTGTGATAACTTTGAATTTAGTTTAGGGCAAGATTTTATACAAGGTCATAAGGCTACATAGACAGATACTTGACCCATAAAATTAGTTTTAAGTGCTATATCGAAGACGTATTTTTGCAAGTCATCATTCAATGGAAGCTCTTTTCTCTTTTTTTATTTTTGTTGGGTTTTTTGACAGCTGGCTGGTACGGGGACCCAAGCCCTTGACTTTGGTGTTATAACACCTCACTCTAACCAACTGAGATAACCAGCCAGCCCCTCCATGGAAGCTCTTTACCCTTCCACTCTGTCTACATTTCAACTTCAGGATCTTAGGGCCTTTAAAAAAAAAAAGAAAGAAAAAAATTGAATGTATAAAGCATCTAGAAAACATAAACATGTTAGAAAACTCCTCACAATCCCATATGTTCTTAAAATACCAAATCCATGGTTTTGAACATATTCTACAGACCTACTATGAGTTGTTACCACCCTCCCCCCTCCCATTTAGTCTGTTTAACATATCCGATAACAGCACATTGACCCTGAACTTCATAACTTACCATGCGCTCACCCTGGAACTGCACAGGGCCGGGGGCCTGTAAGTTGCTCCTGGTCCCACCACCATGCCTGTGTGATATTGGGCAGGCACTGAACTTTCCCACCTTGATTTCTTTTAAAAAGGAGAGGATACTAGCTATTCTGCCTACACCAAAAGCAGAATTCTTGGCAAGGATCAAGCAGAAGCTCTTTGAAAACTGGCAAGTGCCAAACACCTGCCTGTATCAGTGGTACTGGGATGGTAACTGCAATAGGAAAGCATGAAAATTAAAGCTGAGAAATGTCGCCACACCCCTGGATATCATAGATTAAACCACAAATACAGGCAAGCGCCGTATAACGACATTTCAGTCAATGACAGACCACATACAGGACAGTGGTCCCATAAAATTACAATGGCCATCCCAAATAGCCTAGGTGGGTAGCAGGCTATGCCATCTAGGTTTGTGTAGATACAATCTATGATGTTCACACAACGGCACGTTTCTCAGAACCTATCCCTGTTGTTAAGCAATGCATGACTATGGAAGGAAAAAGGTGACAGGTTCAAATCTGTGTCCCATAGGTAAGATACAAAGAGAAGTAAAGAATGGAGTCAGAAGGGCCACCTGTGGAGCATCAAAGAGAGAGGCAGGGCCGCTGACAGCCAGGCAGGTTCATGAAATCACCTGGATCCTTATACACGCAGCAGCTTCCAAAAGTTCATGAAAAAGATTCGTGTTATCATTTAATTCCATTTTTCCATGAACCTTTTGAAGTATTCTTGTACACAGAAAGTATCTCAGGTTGCTAGAGGAACTTCCAGTGGAGAGTCTTCTGTCAGTGACAAATGAGACGGGTGTCATCAGCAAATTGTCCCGAAGTGCTTTAGAATCATGCGTCTCTACATTGTATTCAAGACTGTCGCCCAGTGACGTGCTGGCAGTCTGCTTCTCGCCTGTTCTTTGTGAATGAGATGGCCCATCTTGTATCGCCAGCTTACTTTCTGCCACTTCTTCTGAATTCTTTCCCATATCTCTTTCCTGTTTACAGAGCTGGATCCTTTCTTATGTGGTTTTTCTCATCCTTTTCCTCCCATAGCTGCAACTTTTGACCTTTGCATCCTGGGAAAGGATTTCGCCTAAAAATGTGAATTGCTGATATTAAATGACTGGGCTCATTAAGTTGCACAGGTGTGTGGGCCTTTGCCATAGCCCCTCCAAAAGCAACCCCCTAGAGAGCTGTGATTAAACACAGCAGGGCTGAAGAAGATGCTGGAGGAAGTTCAGTGGTCACTTTCCATACCAGTGGACCAGGAAAATGGATATTTTTTTGGACTGGTATTTCATTTTAAAAAGTATTTTTAAATCAGAGTTTTCAAAACCTGATGTTACTAACTGTACTGTTTGTCCCAGAGTTGTGTATTTTGTAAATGTTTAAGAGAACTCTTTGGAAACTTTCTTTCCACAGTTCAGCAGGTGATGTGAGCACAAGTATCTGTCATGTGCACTTAAGCAGTGACCCTCAGCAGCTGCTACACCACTGCCCTCTTGTTCCAGCTAGGCGTTACCATGTTTTTGGAAGCAGTTCTCTTTATAAAGTGTTATTTTGATAGTTTGTGGATTCTAAAATATATATATATTTATACAAACACCATATAAGTCAAATATGTATTTAACAAAGCAATATGTATTCATTCACTTTGAAGGTTTTTTTGTTGTTTTTTTTTTTTTTTTTTTTTTTTGTTTTTTTTTTGGTGTCAACATATTAAGAGGTAGATGGAG
>NW_007731007.1:71356-78140 GCF_000696425.1 Galeopterus variegatus | reverse complement strand
TGAGGTCCCAGTGGAAAAGATGTTTTTCTCCTTATGGGTAGGGTCTTTCCACAGGCTCAAAGCCACCCACTGTGGAGCCCCATCGTCTGCTGAAGTGTGTCTCTAGCATCATGTGCGCATTCCAGACCTGTCATTACGTGCAATGGCCTGTCTTCGTCCGCGAGTGCCTGTGTTTACTGCTTGTTCATTCAAATATTTCCTGAGTGATCCACGTACTCTGAAATCATCTTCCTCGCAAGAGCAATGGAACCAGCCTCAGAGGGTAAATTCCAGCAGCCTGGATGAGTGAGCACACACAGACACCAGGACAATCCTCCTTGAGCCCAAGGAACACAAGTCCCTGTCATGTCCCCTGACACAAGTGGTCCTGCTATTATTGTCACCTTAACAATACCCTCAAGCTCCACTGTGGCCCATCTTTCAGACCTACATTCATATGAATTTTCCTAAAAAACAGGACATTACCTCTTACCTCTCCAAGAAAATTGAGGGCTTGAGTTTTAAAATTGAGTAGTCAAAGGCTTTTATATTTGTATTTGGGTGAATATTTTGCCATTACACCATGTACTGTCCTACTTATCGGTTATGTTTGTCACTCTGTTCTGTATCCTGAAAGACCCTGGGTACCAATAAAACAAAATTATATCAAAACAACAATTTCTTGAGTATGTGCTAAGTGTAAGGCTCAACTAAGTATATGACTTATACCAAGGCTCTGAGCCCCCAAGGAGCCCGCTGTCCAGGGAGGAGAAAATAATGATAATTCACCAAGAAATTTAAATAAGGGTGAAATGGGAATCTGATATGGGATGAATTTTACCCCCTTTCTCCCTCCCCAAAAAAGATTTGTTGGAGTCCTACCCCTAACCTCAGAATGTGACCTAATTTGGAGATCTTTAGGTAATCAAGTTAAATGAGGTCATTAGAGTGGGCCTAATCTGATATGACTGGTGTCCTTATATAAAGGGAAAATTTGGACATAAGGACAGGCGCACACAGAGGGAAGACCACGTGAAGACACACAGGGAGAAGACAGCCACCTACAAGCCAGGAGAGGCCTCAGAAGAGCCCAACGCTGCCCACACCTTGATTTCCAACTTCTGACCTCCTTTGGACATAAGGACAGGCGCACACAGAGGGAAGACCACGTGAAGACACACAGGGAGAAGACGGCCACCTACAAGCCAGGAGAGGCCTCAGAAGAGCCCAACGCTGCCCACACCTTGATTTCCAACTTCTGACCTCGAGAACTGCGAGACAAGACAACCTCGGTTGTTGAAGCCCCCAGTCCGTGGCACTCTACTGCAGCAGCCATAGGAAACAAACACAGCACCTAAAGGGGGACCTTCTGGCTGGAGGTAGGAGGGAGGGGAGGATCGAGGGCAGCTTACGGAGGGAGTCTTGTCTGCAGAGGCCTGGAAGGACTGGCTGGACTCTCGCTGCAGCTGGGCATCAACCCTACAGGCATCAGCTCCGACGGGGAGGTTTGGAAGAGAGCAGGGGAGAGGAGGGTGTACCACATCTCCCACATGTGGCACGGACAGGATCGGGGCACAGCAGGGAGGGCCTCGTGGCTGAAGTGAAGGTGCATAAAAGGGGAAACAAATGGTCAGGCTGGGTGGGCCCAAGGGCAAAGGACTATTGCAGGTGTGAGGGTAAACTGGCAGGAGCATCAGTCACTCATGAGGCCAAGGGGGCAAGCAGCCCCCTCCCACTGCCACCCAGTGCATTTCCAGGGCCATCTGGCCTCGTCTTACCTGCTTACCTTATGCTCTGTGCTAGCACCCTGTCTTGTACCTTCATATTCAAATCATTGAAGGTGTTGACTCTATTAAATCCTCTTCTAGTCTAGTCTTCCTATAAAGATATTTCTGAAATCCCCAGCAAACAACATAATGCAGACAAAATGCTCGACTCATTTCCTACACAGCACCATTTTTTGTAGATATCCAGTGACCGTGAGATAGTTCTGCTAAATGTTGCTTTAATCTTAGAAGCTGCTCAAAAAGACAAGAAAGTATTCTGTTGCACTGAAAATATTAAAAGTTTCTGAATCGTGTCCTTATGTTGCTATTGTAAATGATAGATTGAAATTTGTTTACCTGCTGATCCTTTTTTTAAGAAAAAACCCTTGAATGGCCCTGAAGGGACTTGACTGAGATAACAGCCGTAGGTATGCAGAGTCAGTGCAAGGACGGTGCCCGGTCTGGCTGTCTGTGCTCCACCTGCATCTGGTTGTTATTGAATGATGGAGACAAACAGGCCTACTGTCCTCTCTTCCGCTAGGGAGGGACTTAGGAAAGGGGAGGATTGCAATCACTTGCTGAGCCAGCTGCTCTCTCTGATTTCATCAGATCCTCGCAGGCAGCCCTGTGAGGTGCTTGCTAGCCCCGTTTTGCAGAAGAGGCCCTCAGAGTTGACGTTCTCATTCATCCTCCCGTCGCTGGTCAGTGGGAGAAGTTGAGCTTGACTTTGCCTCTGACTCCTCCCTAGCCTGCTGCCTCCAGCCAGAAAGCGAATACTAATCCTCACAATTTCTGACCCAAAGTTTGACTCTTTCAAGTATGAATGAGTATCTCGATGTGCCCACCTGTCCCCTACTCCCCATGGCCACTTACGGTGAAGGCTAAGACAACTGGAGATGCAGTGCTGCAAACACAACATCAGGAGGGACTATCACAGAGAAAGTTCCAACTCCTGCCCTGCCACTTAGAGCTGCTGAGCTTCAGCAAGTTACTTAACTTCTCTGTGCCTCAGCTTTATTCGCAGCTACAAAATGCTGGCGATCATGCCCGTACCTACACCGCACAAGGCTGTAGGGTAAAACAGTGCATGCAAAGCCCCGTGCTGGCACGTAGCAGTTCAGTAGCACAGGAAGAGTCAGATCCTGGAGATCCTTTGCCCATGTAAGCCAGACCATTCGGTGACACGGGTCACTAGAGAAGTACAACGGAGAACACACTGACACTTCAGCAGCTGCGGACACACAGGCTTCCTCCACCAGCAGGAACCGTGGAGCAGTCGTCTGGATAGGAACTCAGCAGGTGTCTAACTCGGGCCTCGTCTGTAGCATTCGGCCCCAACACGTCTTAGAAATCTAAAGCTGCACCACTGACAGCTTCAACTTCATCTTCAGGACCACTCCATCCTGTGTCAGGTGGAGGCAAATGGTCCAGCCGTCCTCAAGAGCCGTTCAGGTGGGTCCTCATGTTGCTGGTAAGACCCTCCGTGCAGGGCTGCAGCAACCTCAGAGAGCTGTCCAGAGAGTCGATCCGCTCTAGAAGCGGATGGAGCAAGGGAAGTCCCCCCAGCCCCAGTCCTCTTAGACTGAACGCTGCTGGGTCCAGGCAGGCAGGGAGAGAGCATGCACCCTCTCTCTCCAGAGGTCCAGCTATGAAAGGGTTTTGCCTCCCTTCGCTTAGAATCCAGATGGCTCTAGCTCTCTTCCCGGGCTTCTGTGTAGACAAGGTTACTTAGGGGATCCAGGACAGTGACTCTTGTTTGACTCGTCATTGGGCAGCAGGGCAGAATGGGAAGCTGAGTCACATGGCCCTCTATGAGAAAGGATAGCTGGGAGCTGGCTGAAAGCATGTAGGCCTGGGAGTAATTCAGGACTTGTTTCCACCATTCTGGAGAACAAATGGTGATGTCTCCATGTCTGTTCACTTGGAGGGAGTAAAATATTGAGATGATATCCCCATCCCTCCCTTGAGACCCTACATGGGAATGTATGGGAGGGATGACTCAGATGATCTGTATCTCCCCCTGCCACCCCCAGACAAGTGCATAGTCTAAGGAAGAAAAAAAGTCTCAGCTTCCAGACGTGTCCGCTGCAGCCCACTCCCAGCCCCTCCGGGGTAGAAATTCTTCAGCTGGCCCTGGGATCGGTAAGGCCTCACTCCCACTAGCTGGTCAGTCAAGACTTACATTTCTCCATTAACACTAATTTTACTCCAGAGGTGGCAGGGTTAGGGTGAGATGTTTGCTGTTAATACCCGAATGGTCCTCTGACAGATTCATAGTACTTTTGAAATAACCTCTCCCTGCCTTCCTCCAGCTGGAGAAGCCAGGACGCAGAGCTGGCGAGGGAAGGAAATATGGAAGTGACCGTAGAAAAACGTTGGCATTTGGCCTGGGGTCGGCGACGCGAAGGCCGGGGCTGGCCGGACAGCAGGTGGCGCTGTTGCCATCAGCAGGACCGAGGCGTCTGGCGCCAGGCCCCGCCAGCCTTTCACCTGAGTCACCATCTCCGCAGGGGGCGGCGGCTCTCAGACAGCAGAGGGCGGGACAAGACCTTCCCCCCACGACCCTAGTCACCGACCCCAGATCCACCCGTTAATTTGTTTCCAGCACAAAGTACTTGTGAGCTGACTCTGGGAGAGGCGACCCGGTCCTGCTGCCTGCCTCTCCTTCAGTCTGTCCCCGCGTGGGGCTCCCGGGAACGTCCCCAGAAACAAATCCAGAGGCCGGCATTGCGGCGAGGTGATATACGGCACCAGGACATGGAACTGCCGAGGACGGGGGGATTCTGTGGGCCACCGTTCATCTCGCTGTAAGGGGCCCTCCACCCTACACACGCACGTGCGTGTACACACACGCGCGCACACGCACATACATGCGCACACACATACATACACACGCACACACACAGAGACACACGCGCACGCACACGCACACGCGCACACACACATACACACACATACATACACACACGCACACACACGCGCGCGCACACATACATAACACACGCACACACATACATACACACGTGCACACATACATACACACACGCACACACACAGAGACACACGCACACACACGCGCACACACATACATACATACACACGCACACACATACATACACACGCGCACACACACACAAAGACGCACGCACACGTGCATGCACCCTCCACCACACACGCACATGCACACACACGCACGCGCACACATACATACACACACGCGCACACACACATACACACACGCATGCACGCACACACACACACATACACACACGCACACCCTCCACCACACACACGTGCGCACACACGCACACACACACAGACACAAGCACGCACACACTTTTTTTTTTTTTTTTTTTTTTTCTTTAAACGTCTCTTTTTTGCCAGGTTTGCCATCTATAGAATGAAGGTGATACCTTTCCTAGACTCAATTAGTTAATGTCAGGAAAGCTCTCTGCAGATGAAAAGCCCCCTTTTTTTTTTTTTTTTTTTTTGCTTCTTTAAACGTCTCTTCTTTGCCAGGTTTGCCATCTATAGAATGAAGGTGATACCTTTCCTAGACTCAATTAGTTAATGTCAGGAAAGCTCTCTGCAGATGAAAAGCGCTAAATTCTATTTATCAAATATTTAATTAGCCACACTTGGGGATGATTCATAATCATGTATTCAACCTGCTGAATAACCAAGCAGAGAAAGTGGCATGATCCGAAATTTAATTCTAAATGCAGGTTTTCATAGATTTTGTACCTGTCAAGACTGAGAGAATTTCTGAATTAGCATTCCTCCCCCGTTGCCCAGGGTCCTGAAGAGACAGGCCCCCTCCTGACTCAGCCTGGTGGCTGCGACCAGCACTGCCCACCCCCGCCCTCACCCGCAGCCCCGCCAGCATCCAGTGAGTCCAGGCACAGGGAGGAGCTGGTGTCAGGACCAGCTTCCTGGCCCCTGCCGCCTCTCAGTCCTGGCAGCCACATCGTCTCTTCTGCTTAGGTCAGTTTCCTCACTTTCCTCACTGTCTGTCACATGCCTGCCCCTTTCTGCCCTGGCAGGGGCTCAGGAGAAATTAGGTCATATGGGAAACATGGGCACTTTCAAATGAAAGACACCCAAGCAGCTCAGAGTTTAAGGCTGTGCAGAGGCATTTCCACTTGTTCTAAAGCACAGTCAGCAGTATAGTCCAGTTCTCTTCCCGTCCTTGTGCACACAAGCCTCCCAAAGCAAAAACAGGCTTTTCCTCATTCATTCATTCATTCTGCAAATATTTATCGAGTATCTGCCATTGGTATAAATGCTAAACTAGATATATGTGTTAAACTGATACAGGTGTCTGTCTTTGACTTTGTGGCAAAGTATGGTTTTCAAAAAGTTAAAAAACAAAACCATCATACAGAAAGACAGTGAGCATGTATCATTTTGGGTCCTCCAGGAAGCCAGCACTCAGCCAGGGCTGGACGTTCATTGAGAGGAACATTTATTGCTGGAACTTGAAACCAACTTGATGGTAATGTCATTTCAGAAGAGGCTACGAGAAAAAATATGTATATACACAGACACATAGGTGTTCATGTAGAGAGAGAGGGGGAGAGATGAGGGAGAAAAGGAATGATGGAATAAAATTTCAAAAGTACATTTGAAACTGGTTAACATCCTACAAGGTAATAAAACTGTAACATTTGCGGTTTATCCTTTTCTACCAGCTAGAAATCATTTGCACCTGAACTGGATAAGAATCATTTGCAATGTATCAGTTTGCTATAAGTTAACATGTAACTTTGGAGTCTGGGCCTAATCAGAAGTAAACTGTGAAGTCAGACAAGACGGTATTCCCCAGAGACTCAGAGAGCTACAGATGGTTTGTTGGATAATGCTTGGTTATTAGGATAAAATCATCTTTATCTCTCGCTTCCAAGTTTAGGATAATCAATACTTCTCTTGGGGAGCTTGCATGCTAGCAGGACAGAGGCATGAGTAAATAGCCAGGTAGAGGGCTGGCCCGGTGGCGCACTGGAGAGTGCGCCGCTTAGGAGCGCGGCGGCGATCCCGCC
>NW_007731007.1:61977-70456 GCF_000696425.1 Galeopterus variegatus | reverse complement strand
CCGCTCACCACATGACACCCTGCATCGCTGTAGAGCCACCACCAAGAAGACCCTCACTAGAGGTTCTCCCCGCTCCTTGGATTTCACAGCCTCTAAAACTGTAAGAAAACTTTTATTGCTTTATAAATTACCCAGTATCAGGTACTTTGTTATAAGCAACAGAAATAAACTAACATAGAGTAGAACGCCGCTTGCTGGGTTTGTTGGTTTAACACTGGCGGGTTTGTCCCTTGACTTCACCATCATGCAACCAACTAGAAAGTTCCTCATGGGTTCCTTGCATCCACGTAGAGAAGAGTGATCCAGGCCTGCCCCCAAAGTTAGCCGTGACATTGAGGACTGGTGGTGAGGAACCCCAGTGCAGGAGGCAGACTCTTTAATTTTGAACTCTCGGCACTTACTAGCTGTGTGCTTTGGGCAGTTCTCTTTGCCTCCGTGTCTCAGGTTTCCTATCTGCAGAGTGAAGGCGTCCTCATGGGTTCCTTGCATCCACGTAGAGAAGAGTGATCCAGGCCTGCCCCCAAAGTTAGCTGTGACATTGAGGACTGGTGGTGAGGAACCCCAGTGCGGGAGGCAGACTCTCTAATTTTGAACTCTCGGCACTTACTAGCTGTGTGCTTTGGGCAGTTCTCTTTGCCTCCGTGTCTCAGGTTTCCTATCTGCAGAGTGAAGGCGATGATAAGGCCAGCCCAGGGGTGCTTGGAAGATTAACTGAGATATGCGTGTAGGACGCTTAGCACAGAGCCTGGCATATCGGAAACTCTGTAAATTGGACATTATCAGTCAAGTGACTAATAGTAGCCATAGAAAAAAATCATGACTGAAGATGTTGATGGGCTTTGATCATTTTATTAAGTAGTTTTAAATATTTCATGATAACACTCAAACTGGAGAGGGTGGGGTGGAGTAGCCACTGTCAGTGGGAATATAAACAGAGTCCCAACTGGACCACATCTGTCGTGAACCTTTGAAACGCTCACGTCATTTGTCCCAGTAATTGCACTTCTGGGGAATCTATACTATGGAAGTTCACAAAAATATAGAAAAGGGTTTATTCCCCAAAGGTTAACTCCAGCATTAGTTATAATAGCAAAAATTGGAACTGACGAGCTAAGGAAATACTTAAGAAAAGTTTGGCATGATATTCAACGAAATGTATGTAGTTATCAAAAGCATGTTTACAAAGATCTCTTAATTACTAGAGAAAATGTTTATAATGGTAAGTGAGAAAAGTAGGCAATAAAAAATTTTATGTAAATGAACAAAATTTTGTAAGAAGTCTTTGCATAAAGAAGATTATATAATATACCAAAATGTTGATATTGGGTTCTCTCCAGGTGATGAGGTAATGGACAATTTTTATTTTCCATCCTTTTTATTTTTTCTACAGTCCTTTTCTCTTAACCAGAAAGAAAAAACATTGTATTTTAACAGACAGTCGATAATTGGTAGGTTGCAAATCTAGAGTTGTTCTAATGTCACATTATTTGGTAGCTTCTGAGACGTGTGATCTTGAGTGCATTATTGATCCTGTTGATTCACCTCTCTGGACCTCAGTGGCCTCCCCTGTGACATGGGGACACTAATCTTCACCTGTCTGAAGGCAGGTGGCCAGATCAGGTGCTATGTGTAAGGCTTTTCAAGTCCTGGCGCCTCTGAGTCTCCTTTGTGAGGCACCTTTCTCAGAGTATGGAAAGACGTGATTAGAACGGCCTGCTCGAGAGACAGGAGGGCAGAGGCTGTGGCTTTCCCAGTTCACGGCACTGAGCAGGTGACGACAGAGGACTGGTTCAGCAGCCACAGCTGCCCTGAGCCCGACAGGCCTGCTGGAGCCAATTCTCTCAGCAGGGGTTTCAGAAAGAGAAGGGGCCGGAGCTCCGTCCTTCTGGGCTGTCACCCTGCCAGCTCTCACTCCCCACAGGGCCATTTGACGCTGGCCCTCAAAGCTCCTGTGGCAGAGAGCACATCTGCAGTTCTCTTCCTGTAAAATATTTGAAGTGCAAAGGGCCCCGGAGCAGAATTCCTTGCCCTTCGTGCCCTGGGTATGAATCAGAGGAAGACCACATCTTCTGTTCTGAAAATTCAGTCTGGGGACCCAGGAGCTGGAATGGAAATGCGGAGTCTGCTGTGAGTCTGGTGAGACAGGCAGGCTGTCACAGACATGGGCTCAGGAGCAAGCAGGTGCAGGCACCCGAAGGAGGCCTTCTACCTGGAATTAGCAGCACAGATGCACGAGTGACTTTCAGTCATGTGATTCTCCATGGGACTAATCTTGAGGCATGTTCTTACCAAGCTGCATGTCAAAAAAGACCACCCTGCCTCAGCCTGGGGCCAGCCCGGCACCCCACTGCAAAGGCACAGGAGCCCGCCTGCACCGCCCAGTAAATGCATTGAGACAGGCTGGGCAGATGTGTGCAGAGTCGGCTGGTCTAGGTCAGCTCCACACCCCAGCTTTTACTGGCTATGTGCTCTGGGAAAATCACCCAATCACTTTAAATGCTCATTATAAACTGAGAATCACAGTGGCACCTACGGCACAGGATTGCTGTGTGGATTAAATGAGATAATACCTAGAAAGTACTTATCCCAGTGTCTGGGACATAGAAGAGCTCAGTAAATTGCTAGCTACTTTTGTTATAAAGCTCTTCTTTGGGCTCAGCCCTCCTGTGGGCATACAGAAGATTAAACCACATCCCTGCTTTTGGTGAGGTAGGACCATCCCCAGGAAACAGTTAACAGCTAAGCAGCAGGGTGATTAAATGCAAAAGCGACCTGCAGGCAGCAATGCTATTTATAATAGCAGCAGCAGGCTGGAAGCAGCCCAAGTGCCCAGCAATCCTGTAATGACTAAGCAGAGCCTGAAATGTTAACATGACAGACCACTGCTGAGCCGTTGGAAATGGGCACACTGCTCATGTCCAAACATGGAAATGTGCCTCTGAAATAAACGTTTCTAGAAGGAGAGCACAAAATGGTGCGTGCACACTATTTCCCAAGACGGGTAAATGTATGTCAAGTCTCCCACAAAGGTCAAAAAAGAACTTGGAAGGGTGGAAGTAGTTTCAAGTTGAATGCTCCTCTGGTTATTTTTTTCTTTGACAAGTTGCTTAAGCACCTAGAGTTTAAAATTGATAGTGATGCAGCTGGGAAGTGTTACAGGACTGCAGAGAAGGGAGTGGGGTGTGGGGTAGAGGGCTGAGCGGCTGAGCGAGGCTTCTTGGAAACAAAGCCTTTGAGCAAACGCTGGAGCATTTGTGACTCTGCATAAAGGGAGCAGAGTTGTCCCACGGGATGGCTTGTGTTCCCCTCCCCCACCTGTCTCTGTAGCTGAAGAAATTGAGCTGAGCTCTAGTAAGGGCAGTGTGAGAAATGGGTATGGAGAGAACTGGGGGGCCCACCCTTTTCCTTGGGGGTAAGGGGAGTTTAGGTAAAGTTGTTTGTCTACTGGTCATCAGGGCTTGTCTATACCAGCTGGTGAACCCACTGCCAGGTTCAGGCCTGGAGTCTACCCAGACATTTCTACATGATGGAGGTTGGGGGCATGTTGTGGGCCAGAATCTTGACTGGCCACGTCTTTGGGAGGAGAGAGGCCATGGGGTGCTCTCTCAGCTGGGACGTCTGCATTCGTGAAGACACATGCCAGCCTGCAAACGTGCTCCCAGGCATCAAGGAGAACTTGGTTAGCAGAGGACATTGACCTGCACCTTGTCAGAGCCATGCAGGTTGCTGAGTGTAACTGAGATGGCTGAAAACCATGAGCACAATCTCTCGGGCATTTCCGGGCTGCCATCTCCCTGATTTAGTTATGAGAAAGTCAACCGACTGTTGTTTGTTTCTGGCTGTCCTCCAGCGATCAGCCCTTGGGCCTGGCATCTGTCCCTCTAACTTGAATCTGGAGGCATCCAGAAAGGACAGAGACATTGGCTCCCTGCAGATGTGGGTTTGAATGCCGCCTCTTCATTAATCTTAATCTCTCTGTGACCTTGAGCAAGTTTTCAAACCTCTGGCAGCCTCCCTCCAGGGGAGGGGATTAGCAAGATGCGTGCAGTGTTTGGCACAGAGCAGAAGCTCCGTGAGCGGTGGACGTCACCCTTCTCCTTCCTGCTGAAAGGTGCCTGTGACGGAAGAGCTCCCACTTTTGTGAGACAGCTATTCACCAGGGACACAACATGCGGCATGACCGTGACCTCTCCCTTACCCCACATTCTTCTCCTGAGCTGCCTGGACTCAGGGCTTCCCAGCCCAGCTGTGGACAGAGTCTGGGGAAGGTGAGTCAGGCTCCCAGGTACAGGAGCAGGTGCTCACAGCCCCCTCTGCAGGCAGGTAAGGGCGCTGGTGAGAAGGCGATGCTGACAGGGTGTGGGCAGGAGCTGCTGGGGAAGTTTAGCTACAAACCAGTGCCCCTGCCCAGAGAGCACCTCCAGAACGGACTGGCCACCTGGGGCATAATACGAAACATGTATTTGGTCTTTGGCCCCAGTTCCTGACACAGAACTCATAAAACCCTTGGCATTTCCCTAGTGATAGGGGTGAGAGGAGCTTCTTTTGTTCTAATGAGGGACTGCCAGCCCCCAGAGAGCTTCAGGATGGGGGCTGGCCTCCAGAAAGGCCAACGCTTGACTAGAGACCTGGAACTTTCAGCCCCACCACCAGACTCTGGGGAGAGGGGAGGGGCTGGAGATTGAGTTCATAACTGATCGTGTCTATGAGATGGAACCTCCATAAAAACTCCTAAAGGATGGGGTTCAGAGAGCGTCTGGGTTGGTGCACCTTAACTCGTGGGGACAGATGCTCCTGTGCTAAATACCTCTTCATCTGGCTGCTCATCTGTATCCTTTACAATAAACCAGTAGATATAAGTAAAGTGTGTCCCTGAGTTCCATAAGCTGTTTTAGCATATTATCATGGGAACCCCCAATTTGTAACCAGTTCAGAAGTACAGGAGGCCCAGGACTTGTGACTGGCATCTGATGTGGGGGTGGTTTTGTGGGACTGAGCCCTAAAACCTGTGGGGTCTGTGCTAACTCCGGGTGGTGTCAGAATTGAGTTGAATACTCAGCTGGTGTCCAGAGAATCAGAGAATTGGTTGTTAGTGTTGGAAAACACCCCACTACCTAAACTTTCAAAGTGACCAGGAGCCAAGGAGGAACAGAGGGACACATGGCAAGTACAATCTCATTAATGAATGGCCCCAGTGGGGACTGCAAAGTGGGCAAGAATGTGTCCTCTGAGAACCTTCCCGAAGATGTGTACGGGCCTCCACCTCCTGTTAGGAGCGCCCGGGCCAATCCTTCCCGTCCAGCCAGCTCGTTACAGCCCTTTAAAAAAGTTTTCATGAGTCAGAACGCTTCTAAATATTTTTTTTTCCTAAAGTTTCAATTTCTAATATATCAGTGTTGCTGGCTCATTAACTAGACTGTCTACACATTATGCTATTTCAGGTTTTCAAAGGACAAAATGCTACTTTTAACCCTAAAGATTTAATCACACTCTTTAAAGAGGGATTTTAGTTCCTCTTGTTCTCCACATGCCCGTGAGACCCTGGAGCATCTTGCTGCTGGCCACCTTGGATGGACACAATGGCATCTGGCAGAACCACCCAGAAAAGGAAAATATATCAGAAAATAAATCCAATATTGCAATATTTTCTCTGTCTCTTCTCTGTCCCACCCCAACTCCTCCCAAGGCAATTCCCTGTTTGACATCACCTCAAATTGTTTCAAAGATGCCTCAAACCCAAACTGCCCAAAAGTGAACTAATGGTCTCTTCCCGACCCTCACTGCCAGCCCAGGTAACCCCTGCTGAGGTTCCACATCTGCAAATGGCATCACTATCTACCCTTGAAGTTACCCAAGCAAGAGCGAGGAGAATCTGCCTTATCATCTCCTGTACTCTCACCACCCAACCAACCCGTCTCCAGGCACCAGCCATTCTGTCTCCTGGAGATCCCTTCAGTCCTCCCGCACGCACCAGCCCCGCTGATCCCAACTCATGCCAGGCTGCCTTCACCTCCTGCCTGGGCCGGTGTGGTGGTTCCAGTTGGATTCTCTTCCAATCTGCTCCCCACACTGCATCTACAGTGATCTTTCCAAAATGCCTATCTGATCCCAGCACCTCTGTTTAAACCCTTCAAGCGCTTCCCATTGCTTTTAAAATAAAAACTGATTCTCTAGCAAGCCTACAAGGCCCCTATTCAAATGCCCCTTGTCCTCTGTCCTCCAACACACTGGCTTCTTTCAATCCCTCCCACGCTCCAGCAGCCCTCGCAAACAGGCCTTTGCACACGCTCTTCCTTCCATCCGGAGTCATCAAATGCCACCACAACTCCCCTTCATCTAACCAGCCCCTGCTGGGCCTTCGGATCTCCGCTCAAGCACCACTAAAGATCTCTGACTGCTCAGTCTAAGCAGCTCCTTTATAACAAATTCTCCCTTAACTTATTATTTTCCTTACTCGGAACATGCATCCCAGTTTGCAGTGATGTATTATTAATGTGACTGTTTGATTGATTTCTCTGCTCATCATTGTATCCCAGCACCCAACACAGTGCCTAATTAATAGTATGTTTTTAACAACGATTGATTTAATGAATGAACGAGTAAATGAGTGAGTAAAAACATTGGCGCCTTGATTCATCCTTTGATATCCTAAGATTTATGGCATCACAGAATTGGTCAAGGCCACAAGTTCCAAATACCCACAGGGGTGGGTTACTAGAGGGATGGTGTGTTGTGAAGCTAGGAATAACAAGTTGGAAAGCCATCATGCAAGTGCGTGGGCATTCAAGGTCATTCTCTGTCACCTAAAGGACAGGTGACATATTAGGAGAGAAGGTCCAAAGGCTTTGAGAATCAACCCAATTCTATTTGGATGTTTAACCTGTCATTTTAGCATGGCTCCTGCCTGCAGTGGCTTTGGAAGCATGGAAGGGGCGTTTTTGGTTATTGCAAGAACAGAAAGGTCCTACTGGTATTCATTTGGAGATAACCTGTCATTTTAGCATGGCTCCTGCCTGCAGTGGCTTTGGAAGCATGGAAGGGGCGTTTTCGGTTATTGCAGGAGCAGAAAGGTCCTACTGGTATTCATTTGGAGATCCAGAGACACTAAAGGTGCTTCAGTGCTAGGGCAATCCATGCAACAAATTTTCCTTCTGCTCTAATGCCAGTAGCACCTCTGTTGAGAAATACTGAGGGGAATTTGGGGGGGGAGGGCATAACATATCCTCCTAAACAACCCCCACAATTCTAAGGAATTGAACATGCAGTACCGTGAAAAGAGAAAATAGCTGTTTCCTAAGGTACAGGGATCGAAGTGGTGGTACCAACAGCTGCCCATTCTGGATTTACCAGTCCTGGTGCCAAAGCAGGACCCTCACAATCTGGACTGTGGCTGGCACACACACACGTGCACACGTACATGCACAGGGGTGAACTGTGGCTGGCATGTGCATGCACACATGTGGATGGCTGTGGCCAGCACACATGCACATGCATGTGCACATATACACGTGTGATTGGCTGGCACGCACATATGCATGGATGGGCACGGCTGGCAAAGGAGGTAGTGTTAACAGGACCTCCTAGATGAGGACAGTCCCCACCCTCCTTGCTGTGGCTTTTGTCTGGGGAGACTTGGGGCATAGGGCTGGGTCTCATGGAGCCATCACCTGGATGTCGTAGATCACCGACTCCAGCTCCTCTGGCCAGACTCCTCTCATTGATTCTTCGTGCACAAGACCCACTCTTGTGGGGTCATAACTGGTATTCGTTTCGCTGTTTTATCTTGCACGGATAGAGGATTTAACTAATGCCACCAGCCTTCAAAGCTATTTTATGAGCTGTCCAAGTTGACCATTTTCTCTCTAATTTGTGGTGGATTCCAAACCAAAACATATCTGGTATACTTCCTACATCTTCTTTCCGAGATATACTAATCATAGATGATGTTCTTTAGAAAATTCTCTATGCTCAATTGACCCTGGTTTTCCTTTCCCTGCTTCTCCCCAAGATCATCTGATTATAAGTAGAACTGCTAAGAAGTCCTTCCCCCCGTGCCCTCATGACTTGAGAACCTTACAGTATAATATGGTACAATAGAATATATCCTATAAATTCTTATAGTCTTTATAAAAGTGCTACTAACTTCACTGGCTAACATTCTCCTACAATTACATTGTCTCTTTTTCTCTGATAATAAACATAATGTGTATTTATATAGAATATTCAGAAACTCACAAGAAAAATTGAAAATCACTCCCTATCTCACCATACAGAGATAGTCATTGTTAAAGGTTTGGTGGTTCTTTTTCTCCAAGCATATATTATATATCCTCTTAAATGTAAAATCGAGATCATATGATAACACTTTGCTTTTTAAGTGGCTTTTTGCAGCATTGAACAATATATCCATTACATGTTCTATAGCATGATTTTTATGGCTGTGTATCTTTACATTTCATGAATGCCCCAATACTTAACC
>NW_007731007.1:58902-60796 GCF_000696425.1 Galeopterus variegatus | reverse complement strand
TTAATTTTAAATGGAATGGCACATGTTTGATATAGTGAAATCCATCTTCAGCATTCTTCACATCCTGAGGAGCCCACAGATACACAAAAGATCGTACTTCTGAAATGACCAAAGAAATAAAATGGACGTATTTCAATGCAAACTGCTGAAACAGGTTTTACAATTATGGAACAAAATGATTTCTTCTGACATTATAGATGAAAGTATCAAGTGCCATATATTTTAAATAACTGATTAGTCAGCGACAATGTCCCCAGCACTATCACTCTACCCACTTAGTTTCTGGTGGCACGAACTGCATGCTACAGAGAGTCATATTTTCAAGCATGACTCTAAGCTTTATTCTCTCACAGTTTCATGTCTCCTAGTTGTCATCTAAGGTCCTGCAGACTTGCAGCTTGGTGTGGCTTCCCTGAGCTGGGGGGGTAGGAGGGGTCCCTCGTCAAAGACCCTTGGGGACAGCAGTGTTGAGATTCCACCACCCATCAAGGCAAAGGGCCCATCTTTCCTGCGTCTGCAGCCTTTGTAACACTGACTCAGGGTTGGGGAACAGCCACGATATTCGGATGCAGGAAAGCGCCAGTGACTCATCTTCCTCTGGAAGGCCAGGCAAGATGTGGCACTCTCTTAAGGTGAAGGTGCCTCATTTCAAATTCACCAAAAATCCCCAATGTCTCAAACAGTTCCTTCCGTCTGAAAAGTTGTAGAAGATTTGTCACATTTGGCCATAGCAAGTTCCAGCTCTGGAATTTAATCATCATATTGAACAACTCATTTCTAAATTGGGCTTGTGATCAAGACCACTTCATAGGAATATTAATCGTTTGAAGTTTGCAGCCAGAAAGTACATGACAGCCTAGATTTTATGGCTCGTTCTAGATAATGGTGACACATTACTGAGAACTAACTCCATAAATTGGATGTTGTTTATAACAATGTTGCTAGAGCAGTAACACTTTATCNTCTTTATAAAAGTGCTACTAACTTCACTGGCTAACATTCTCCTACAATTACATTGTCTCTTTTTCTCTGATAATAAACATAATGTGTATTTATATAGAATATTCAGAAACTCACAAGAAAAATTGAAAATCACTCCCTATCTCACCATACAGAGATAGTCATTGTTAAAGATTTGGTGGTTCTTTTTCTCCAAGCATATATTATATATCCTCTTAAATGTAAAATCGAGATCATATGATAACACTTTGCTTTTTAAGTGGCTTTTTGCAGCATTGAACAATATATCCATTACATGTTCTATAGCATGATTTTTATGGCTGTGTATCTTTACATTTCATGAATGCCCCAATACTTAACCAGTTTCCTTACACTGGACATTTGTTTTCTGTACAATTTTGTATAGCACAACTGGTGTGGCTCACTTTTCTCCACTAACTTTTCTCCTAGGGATAAATTCCTAGATGTGAAATGGCTGGGTCCAAGGATATGGGTTTTGGTACTTGCTGCCAAATTGTCTTTCCAAATTCCGTAACAGCGTGTACCTTCACAAGCAGTGCACACGAGTGTCCCTTCCCCAGACACTTACCATCAGGGAGTGGTGACTGCTTCTCTCTTAGCCTGTTAATTTTAAATGGAATGGCACATGTTTGATATAGTGAAATCCATCTTCAGCATTCTTCACCATCCTGAGGAGCCCACAGATACACAAAAGATCGTACTTCTGAAATGACCAAAGAAATAAAATGGGCCTATTTCAATGCAAACTGAATGCTGAAACAGGTTTTACAATTATAGAACAAAATGATTTCTTCTGACATTATAGATGAAAGTATCAAGTGCCATATATTTTAAATAACTGATTAGTCAGCAACAATGTCCCCAGCACTATCACTCTACCCACTTAGTTTCTGGTGGCACGAACTGCATGCTA
>NW_007731007.1:49235-58713 GCF_000696425.1 Galeopterus variegatus | reverse complement strand
AACTAACTCCATAAATTGGATGTTGTTTATAACAATGTTGCTAGAGCAGTAACACTTTATCCTAAGAGCTGCTATCCCCACGGGAAAGTCATTATTCAGTGTACATTTGATGAATCGGTCATTCGCAGGTGAAAGAAAATTGATGTGGCCCGTTTTATTTACAGGGGAACGGGCAATATGTTATCTTCTTACCGAACTGACGTTTTTCCAACCATGGTTTTGCTTTTAGAAGGGTTTTTCTGCCTCCTGCACGTCGCTAAGAGAGTTTTGTCAATGTCATTAGTCTTAAAGGCTAAAATGCCAGGGCATAGGAATAACCCTTTCTAGTTTCAGAATGATTTTCAGAGGAGAACCTTGGAAAGAGATTCTCTTCAGATACAATTTAATCTTCCCAAATGGAAAAAAGAAGAGGAGATGATGGGGAGCCACGAGCTACTTTGGCACTGAGATGGTTGTGTCTGCCTCTTGAGTTAAGAGAGAGACACAGTAGCTAACTGGGGCTCAGGAGACGGTGTGCTGTTGGGGCCCGGCCTCCCACCGTCATAGACGTGTGCCCCGACAGGGGACGTGGCAGCTTCTCCTGGAGATTAAAATTCTTCTCAATGGAGAACATGGCACTGCTGCTGCAGGGGACAGAGTCGTGCTGTGGACACATCGCTTCTGTAGGCTCTTGGGCCACCACGTTGGGGTATGAGTGCCACTGCCTGTCCACTCTGCTGCTGCCAGCAGAAAGAAAGTGTCCCTGGGCCCTGGTTGCTCTAATTCCATTCCCCAGCTGCATGAGCACGTCACGTGCACAGTGTGCTGGAAAAGTGAGTGGCAGCTACATGTCCTTTGAGAATGGCAGTCAAGCCAGTCATAGGCTGAGGGTCACCCTTAATTATAAGGTCTCGGGCTCCTCTGGAGCCAACGAGACTCTTCTCAACTTCTCGTGCTTTCTAAGCACCACATTCTGGTGATTTAGCTTCCAGGCCACATGACAGCCTTTAAACATCCAGCCTCTCTTGACTCCACATAGGAACTCGCATTTAATTAACCTGCAGGCATGTGCTGAGTCTCAACTGTATGCCTACCCTACCACCGTGCCGCTGGAGGAGTGGCAGCGAGGGTCACGGGGGGTGGGGGTGGAATCGTAATCACATGTGCACAGTGTCCCAACGTTTTCAAATGTGTTACAAGCACTGTTTGGAGGTGAAGCGGCCAGTGATTAAAGAGTAAGCTAAGAACCCCCAGCCCCACCATGACCAGCATGTGCTCTGGGGCTGACCCCATGAGATCACCCATCACAGGCCTGCGTTTGAGTGACCCATCCTGCTCACACTAACCCGACTTCACAGGACAAAGAAATGCTGTAAGGGGTGGAGAGAGCACAGGTGTCATACAAATAACTTCGGGGGTGCAGCTTTTACCGATTTCATCTGCTTCCACACATTTTATCTCAGTTGATTTTTTCACAACCTTCCTCTTCTTACAGGTGGGATCAGCTCGGGAGGTGGGGTAGGTTCCACTATTGACATTTGGGGCTGGACAGTCCTTTGCTAAGCGGGCTGTCCTGTGCATTGTAGGAGATTTAGCAGCATCTCTGGCCTATGAGGCCAGTAGCGCCGTCCCAGTTGTGACCACCAAAAATGCTTCTGGTCTCCAGATCTCCAAGGGGTCAAATTGCCCCCAGTTGAGAACCATCGAGGTGGGCTAATTTGTTCAAGAGCTAATGAAGAGCAGGGAGGCCAGGGCCAGAGCCCAAGAGCCTCACACCTGCGGGTGGCTCGTCCACTGTCACCCCTGCACCTCTCCTCAGAGGATTTATTACAGAGTCGCAAAGACAAAAAATACTAGCAAGTTCTGCATGATACATAAATGCTGTAGGAGTTCAGCAAAGGGGGTGTTTGTGATGAGGTTCAGGCTAGACGAGGACAGTTGAATGACAGAGAGGAATGTGGCCTGGGTCCCACAGGCTAACGGGAGACTGGACTGAGAGAAGACCACGTGAGGGTTTGCTGCCGAGGAAACAAGGGGCAGAGGCCCAGAGAGGTCTGTGTGGGGAGGAGGGGACAGAGCTGGTGGGAAGACACAGACCTCAGGAGCCATCAGAGGAGTCTGAATCTGACACAGGAGTAAGTAGGGCTCCAAGGTCTCGGGCAGGGCTGGTCCTCGCAGGGGATGTGGAGACCTGTCCGGCAGCAGCGTGTGGGCACCCAGGTGTGACAGAATCATCTGGAACAACAAGGTACCCTGTGACCTGAAGGAGTGGCCTTCCTTGGCTCCCACTGGCAGTTCTGACAGCTGGCCCATGGATAGCCAACCACAACCAACTAGGTCACAAAAGAAAGGTGCTCCACATGCAAGGCTCAGAGAGGACAGAGGGAGCAGATAGCAGCCTCCTGCCCAGCACCAGCCCAGGTCCACCTCGTACCTCTCAGCTCATCTGCTCAAAAGCTGTGGCCGATGACTTCCTCTTAAGACCTGCTGATGACCAGAGAAGCCATTGTTCTTTTCCCTCCAGACTTCCAAAGACAACAAGCAAAAGGGCCTTTGATTAGACCTTTTCCCGGTTCTGAGGATGAGGACACAGAGGTGTTTGCTGTGACCAGCATCTGGGGAGTCAGGATTTCCTGAGCAGGAGGCAAAGGCTCATGGCTTCCACACTCATACTCCTCAGGAAATCCGGCCCAAGAGACAACCAAAAAAAAGAAAAAAAAAAAGTGACATGCAGGTCACTGGCATATTTTTATTCTAATGGCATGACTTGGAGTTACGTGCCTGTCCCACTGTCTACCTTTGAGAATTTCACCACGACATGTGTTCAGGAGGATGTTCTTAGCATTTCCAGCTTGGATATCGTGGTGGGCTGTTAGCAGAGGCCAGACAGTGGTAATAGGTGGTCTCCGTGTGAGGTCCCAGGATGGACAAGTTTTAAGAGAAATTGGTGATTGCCCAGTGGGCTGTAAGATAACACGCCCTTTTTGTTTTACAATATTTTCAGGAGACCAGATCTTTCTCCCACATGGCTGCAAACCACTCACTGATTTGTTCACACATTTTTCAGACACTTTTACAGTTGCTGTGTGCAAGGATCCGGGCTCAACACTGGATCTCAGGAAGAGCTCCCAGTGAAAGAAACAAACCCAGAAAATCAACCTGAAATGACAAAGCACATCGGTGCATCATGGCAAGTTGTGCCATGTGCAAAGCAGAGGTGGTCGGCTCCTCCTTGCTAAGGATGCACCTAAACTGTGCATAAAGAAGAGACACACAAACCCAGGCTAGAACGTCACTAGTTCAGCTCCAGAAAGCAGGTGTCACCGCGTTAAGCAGGAGCAGCTGGATGAATTCGCTGTCTTTATTTCCCATCATCAGTTATTTAGAGTGCCAAGTAAAAATGCCTGTGAAACTTACGGGTTTCCATCTCCTGTCGGTATGGATGGCCCCAACGGCACGTGCTTCCTGCGGCCTTTTGCTCCGTGCCATGGAGGCAGGCCACCAGCAGAGGGGGCCTCAGGCCCAGCCAGGGAGCCAGGGCTGCAGCAGGGCAGGAAACGCCTGTCTGTGCCGAGACAGACCAGAGCCCACTGGAGGATGAAGGTGATCAGAAAACTATTTGGCTTGGTACCCACTTGCCGAACTGATGGAGTCTTATGTCCACGATGAAGTCACACACAATGGAAAGTGTTTGGCAATGCACAGAGATTACAAAACCAGAGGGAGAGAAGTGCAGGCTAGGGAGGGGGGACGGGTCCAGGAAGATCTGCTTTTCCTGACAGCCAGCATCTGAGACGGGCCAAGGCCCACGGAGTTTGTGTTGGCCATTGGTAGCTTGTATTGGCCCTGGGTCTTGTCTTGGTATCAGTTGCCCACTGGTGATTCTGAAGATGAAACTGTATATGGGGAAGGGAGGATGAAGAATCCCAGGGCTGGGGGGCTGGCAGTCCACCCCCTGACTGACTTCACCCGGCTAATTGCCGGCTCTGTCAAGGACGTCAGGAGCTGGAGCCACTTGGCGCACAGAAGGGGGACCACAAAGGCTAGGCTGAGATCTCCTCCAGGGAGCAGAGTCTTCCAAAGGCTGGGCTGAGATCTCCTCCAGGGAGCAGAGTCTTCCAAAGGCTGGGCTGAGATCTTCTCCAGAGAGCAGAGTCTTCCAAAGGCTGAGGGCCGATGAGACGTGACAGCTTGGGAAAATTCAATGTGACTGCAGCATAGCGCCTGCATCATCTGGCCCCAGAAGGCAGCCTGCGGCTTCTGCTGCCCTTGGGTCTGGTGACAGAACCCAGAGGGATAGCAGGACAAGAATATGCTGTGACAGACATCCACTTAGGAAGGTGCCTGCGCATTGCTTATCAAACAGGAAAGCAGCCCCTTATCACTCCAAACTCAACTGGAATGAGGCCCTTCCTTGGAGCCTGCAGGCAGTCTCAGAGGTTGATGGGACACCTGCGAGGAGGAGGGCATGGCTTCTGTTCGAGAAATAAGGGATTCTTTGGTACAGACCAAGGGTTCCCTCCTTCCAGAACAGGCTGGGGACTGCGCCCTCCTTGGTGGGCATGGGGAGCATGGTCAGGGCTGTCCCTGATGGCCCAGGGCAGGCTCAATGCCAATCACAGACCCCCTAGGGCAGCACCATGACCTCACCCCTCACCTGCCCACTTCCCACCCCCATCCCCCACCTGCACTTGCAGAGTTCCCAGGTCTGGCTTTGCAGGCAGCCCTGAGCCACCATGGAGCACAAAATGGCTGCTGTGCCCACCCCACCCCCAACCCCCGCAGGATGGGGCTAGATTCACTGCAGGCAGGGCCTTTCCTGCCGAGCGATGTTATGTAGATAATAATCATTTATTCACCAGTCATAAAAATGATCCGTGGCCCATGAGAAATCAGAGCCAGGCTGATGAGCACCAGGCAGCGGGCCTAATCAGAAATTCAATATTCTCCACCTTTCCTGTCTATTAACGATCACAGCAGCTCACGCTGCAGCACCCGTGTCAAGTTCATGGGCTTCCTCCTGCAGCGTGGCTAAGCCTGGTAACAGGGGTGCAGGCCTGGCGTCTGATTTGTTGGCACCGGAGTGTCCTCCTGGGGGGCTCCTCTCTTGTCTCCAGTCCCCACAGAGATGCAGCCGTCCCTGCAGGCCCGAAGTGATGCCTCCAGCAGCTGCGTGGGGCTCACATTTCCTCCACCTCATTTACGAGCCTGCCTGAGCTGCTAATTCCCTATCTGCTTCTCTACATCTTTATATTTCATCCTGATCTTCTCAATAAATCTGGGCTGTCTTGAGGGTGCTTATAAACAGACGAAAGCGAGGTCTCAGGAAAGAGTATTTGTTCTCCTGCTTGCTTTTCTTATTTACTTTTTTTTTTTTTAAAGACCGTGTGCTCTCCGGGCTGCCTAGGGCATAATTGTAAAGGAGATAAAAGATGGCAGCAGATTCTTCCTTCTCTCTTTCCCGCTCCCTGTCAGCACCCCAGGGGCTCTCGTCCTAGTGGAAGATGGTCTGTGAACTCACTGCCTTGATAGTGCGCTCTCCCTAGGGAATTTGTGGCTCTTCCTTTCTCATCCCCGGGGTGCAGCCAGCACCTAGGGGATCCGCCACCTTCATCACCGTCCTTATCCACAGACAGCTGCTCTCTCTCACACACGTGTGCGATGACGCCCTGAGACCCTAGATCAAAGCCTAGAGAAGGCCCCATCTGCTATGAGAGAACTGTTCGTCCCACCTGTCGTACTCCACAGGCCAGTGTCAGGGCCTCGACTGTTTGCTCTTAAGCCCTGGGCACCTCACTCTCCTTCCCTGGGCCTTGGAGGGACATTCAAACATTCTTATGGGCTGTCCCACCAGCCGATGTACTTACCAAAAACAGAGGCCTCCGACCTCCTGGCCTGAGGCAGGGATCCCACCAAAGGAGAGGTGGGGGGTGCTGGGAGACAGGCGGTGCCGGTAAATGAGGATGAAATAGACACTGATATGTGCAGGGCCCTCTGACTTCTGAACAGCATTTGCAACACACGAGAAAATATCCACGATATTAACTCGCCAGTCATTTGAGCAACAAGTATGCACCTTGCCATGATCTTTAGTAGGGAATATCCACTTGATATGCAGAAGGTCCCTGGTGGGCAGTGGGAGTTGCCTCAGTGGGCCCCTAAGCTGTGCCACCCTCTGCTCTCACCTAACCTCACCACGGCCTCTGAGCAGACGTGGAAACAGATGAACTGGTTAGGCTGGGGCCTGCCTTCCCCCTCACTGTGGCTGAGCTGCCTTCTATGGTCTCACCCTCGGCTGGCTCCTGGGGGTGGGCTTCTTGCAGCTCCCTGAAGAGGGGACAGAGAAATATTAAGCCACTGGTGAAGGAGCCTAAGAAGTTTTTCTGCTGTGTTCTGGCCTGTCCCGACATCCCCACAGCCTCAGCCCACCCTTAGCCCCTGCACCCACCACTCTCTTCCTCTGCCTTGGCCTGGGCTGGGTCCAGCTAAAGGGGGAACTTTGCTCTCCCGGGACTACCCTGAGCCCATCCTGGGAGAGTGGGAATTTCACCTCTCCAGGCCAAGAGCCCCATGTATATTTCATCGGTTCAGAGAGCGGTGCTGAGGGTCAATATTACTCAGAGTTTTGCTTTCCAAAGGTTGGAGTCAAAGGTACTGTGCTGGACAGGAACACAGAGTTCTCGGCATACCTGCCAGGACCGTTCTCATTGTATTTTCCTTTCTCTCCGAGCTCCTAAGTTCACTGCACAGAGCAAATGCACAAGCAACCTGCTGCTTCCTGAGTCGGCCTCTTTGCCCACACACATCCCCTGCCTCCTTAAAGGGTACAAAGGAAAGGTAAAAAATTGCAAAAAGTAGTGCTTTGGGTTCAGGAAACCCCAGCTCCTGGAACCAACAGGTTAATATGGGGTCCATTTATAAAGTCCAGCTGTTTCAGTGTGTGCTACGTGGTACATGCTGCACATTCCAGCTGGAGGCCATGTAATCAGTGTTGGAATGGGCAAAACGGATAATATTTTGAGCTGTTTAAGTTTTGTTCCTGCGTCCCAACAGGCCTATGCTAAACTTTCAACTCCTTGCCTCGGCTTGGATGGACTAGTATAAAGTTACTTTCCAAAGAAGCTGGGAGAACATTTCGTGTAGAAAAGGTGGGGGGCAGACGCAGCTGGCTCGCAGTTGACAGGGAACAAGTTTCCACTTAGGGCTGGGCCTGCCTGCCCCAGGCTCATGCTGAATGAATCCCAGCTGTGCAACTGCTGGCCCCTGACTGCTTCCCACCCACTCCGGGAGAAGAGCACCTCCCCTCCTGAATGCTGGGGCACTCAGGAAACAGGCACGGAGAACAGGTGGCTCATGGCCAGGTGCAGGAATCTGTGCACCAAGAGGGCCCAGCCAGGTCCAAGAGCCTTGCAGGCTCCTCAGAACTCAGGCAGCCTGAGCACATTGTGGAAGAAAGCAACTGGCAAAGCAAACCTCAGGTCAAAAGAGAAGAAACTATGAAGCCATTAGAAAGTGCCTGAGAACTGCCTAGCCTTTAGGCTTCCATGAGGTTGCTCAAGTCATTCATTTCTCAGTCAGCTTGGCCAGAACCAGCACCAGCAGTCTTAGAGTTCTAAGAAGAGGGGAATCTGAGTTCTTGTCCAGCCTTTAAGGAGCATCATTCTCTCTCTGGGCCTCAGTTTCCTCTTAAGAAGTTGGAATGGTTGATCTCTAAGGTCTCTTTTAGGTCAGCTCTTTCTAAGATTGTCCAGATTTGGCTGTGATCCATTTGACAAATAAGCAGCTTTCTACAGAGATGCATCAACACATAATAACCTTCCCTTGGGTAGTCCTTAACTCATTATTTCCTCAGAAATTAAGGAGTTGGACACCAACGGATAAACTTACTGTGAACACTATTTGTATTGTTAGTGCATAGATAAACAAATGTGTGTTCAGAACTGATGGAATTTTGTTTGGATAATTTCTAAGCAGTGCCTTGTAAATAATCACTCGGCAAAGACTCAACATAACACTCAAGTCCATCATTTATCTACAAAAATTGCTATGCAATGCCCTGCAAATAATTGCTATTTCAAATGCTCACAAACCTGAATCTCTCAGAGGCTTCAGCCAGTCACTCAGTGGTCGTAACCGGCATGCAGGACAAAGAGTTTCCACCTGAATACACAGCCCCAGGCCATTCCTGGATCCACTTCACTGAGGGTCATAAACCTGAAGAATCCCCTGCTCTGGTTACTCTCCTCCCCCCCGCCCCCAAGTTAGCATGGATGGGTCCAGGTCATCAAACCACCTCTTACTCAGTCACTGATTTGAAACAGTGGTGGGCCCAGGGATTACATCCAGGATGGTTACTCTCTGGCCTTTAAGAGGGAACCAAGGGTCCTTCCTGCCTACAATACAGCTGTTTCCTTAAAAACCATACACGACATGTCTTTGTTGGCTGATCTTGGCTATAAATGGAGGATTTTAGAATTCCAGTAAATAATTTCCTAAGCATAGCTGTGTGATGCAGACTACTATTGAAATCATTCATTCATTCATTCATTTATTCAACACATTTAACAAATATCCACTGGTTGTCTGGCAATGTTCTAGCCAATGGCACATCACTAATGAACAAGACTGATAATGTTCCTGCCCCCACAAAGTTTACAATCTAGCAGGGAAGAAGACATTGCTAATGGTGAGTGGGTTGTCAATAACCAACTCCAGGGGAAATGGGACAGAAGCTGGGTTGTTATCTGGCTGAGGGCAGAAAAATTGCTCAGAGATGGGATTCTGAAGCACAGTGGGGAAATTGCTAGCTGAATTATTACCTGAGGTCACCTGGAATGAAGGACTGACTGAAGGCAGGGCTTGAGAGACTGGGTTCGGTCTGCCATAGAATGGTGTCAGGGCATAAAGGATCCAAGGATTATAGGGTGAGGTGGCTGCTTACAATGGAACTGGAGAGCTCAGGTGAGAAGAAAAGTCAAATCACCAACTTTTCTTCTCAAGGCATGGACAGCTATCCCAGAGATTAACCCTAGAGAGAGTGAGCCTCAGCCACTGAGACAGTTTTGTGACTCCAGGGTGGCTATGGCAAGGACTCGCTGGTGGTAAATCAGCAGCAATGGGGCCAGGCCCCTTCAGGGTGACCTTGCTCCCCAGCCCCCTTGTTTCTCTCTATTTCCAGAGTCTGATTCCCAGTGCTTCTCATAGGGGCTGTGAGCTACCGCGTATCTTTCCCTTAAATTCCTTTTCTTTTTTTTTTTTTTCCCCCTTTTTGTCTTTTTTCGTGACCGGCAACGGATCGCAACCCTCAGTGTCGCACCTGTACCGGACCGGGACCAGCAACAGGATCGCAACCCTCGGTGTTGTGCCCGCACCTCGCTCAGCCAGTGAGCGGCCGGTCTGTATGTGGGATCCGAACCCTTGGCGGGAGCGCCGCCGTGCTCCCAAGCGGCGCACTGTAGCAGTGCGCCACCGGGCCGGCCCCCCTTAAATTCCTTTTCTG
>NW_007731007.1:36956-48367 GCF_000696425.1 Galeopterus variegatus | reverse complement strand
AGTTCCCAAGACAGTCGGTTGTTTATAGGACCCTGGCACCTCCTCTCTCTCTCTCTCTCTCCCGCTTCCTCTCGCCATGTGATCTGCTTGCACCCACCAGCTGCCTGTCGCTTTCCACCATGAGTAGAAGCAGCCCGAGGCCCATGCCAGATGCAGCTGCCCCAGAATCATGAGCCAAATAAAACGCTGTTCTTCATAAATTACCTGGTCTCAGGCATTCTGTTACAGCACCACAAAATAGACTAATACAAGGTGGGTGTAAATGAATAAAACAAATGAAAAAGAGTATATGATTCAGCATAGATTTGTTATTCACTTTCAGAGTGCAGAAGATGTGTCAGGTCTCATGAAACTGGGAGGTCGGGGGGAGCAGGCAGGACACAGTCACATAGAAAGATACGACATAGTCCCCAGACCATGCAAAGCCCCATGAGAGAAATGACCCATAGGTAGTGCTATGGTCTGAATGCGTGTGTCCCCCTAAACTTCATATGTTGAAATTCTAACCTCCAAGGTGATGGTATAAGGAGGTGGGGTGTTTGGGAGGTGATTTGGGGACAGAAATCTCATTAGTGGGATCAGTGCCTTATAAAAGAGACCCCGGAGAGCTTGTCCATCCCTTCCACCGTGTAAGGAGCCAGTGAGAAGATGGCAGTCGTCTATGAAGCAGAGAGCAGCACTGACCGGACACCGGATCTGCCAGCACGTTGATCTGGACTCTGCAGCCTCCACACTGTGAGAAATACTTTTTGCTGTTTATGAGCCACACAATCAATGGTATTCGGTCATGGCAGCCCAAATGGGATTAGATGGGTAGTTACAACAACAGATAAGACAGGACTTCAGAAGATAAGTGTGCTGGGGTCAAGGCGATGTTGTAGATACTGAAATAAGGTGCATAAGGGACCATTTAAAGATCTCCTCCCTGCCTGGGAGGCCCACGCCAATGTTGAATGACACTTATTGACCCCAAGGTCCTTGTTACAGTTCCTGCAGGTTCCATGGAAGGGCTTTGTTCCATCACCTGCCCCCTTTTCGAGGTCTAGCTGAAGGCCATGCGACTGCTTTAGTGTAGAAAAACACAGACAGGGATTCTGAAGAGATGGCAATTTTCTGCACCCTGGGGAGCTATGTACAGCCCAGTGTCTGGAGGATTTTGAGGCCACAATTGTCCTCACATCACAAGGGCTTCTCATCCGCTCATCTGTTCCATGTCCCAAACAGAGCCAGAGAGCTGTGGGGGACAAGTGAGCTGCAAGTCCCTTGAGTCCTGCCAGCCTCAGGCAGGCACTGGCATCTGAGTCCCAGAGGTTGCTGGGATCCTCGGTGGTCACTGATGATAAATGTCACTGATGGTGCCTACGATGAGACATGCTGGCAGTTAGCTGGAGAGGGGAGCTAAGGGCACAATTCAAACAGGGCTAAAGGACCTGATCAAACCAACCCCAGTAAAATGTCTCCCTTGTTTTTAAGAGGCCCTTTCTCAAGGGAGTGTGACCCAGGTCTGCAGGACACTCATCTGGAGCAGAATCCTCACCATGACCTCTGTAAATTCTCTCAAAGTGGAGTCACAAATGAGAACTGCCTGCTGAGTACTTGACCTTCCAAGCTTAAGATGATGGCTTTGCGTCGTATGTGACTCTTACATTAAGGCATTTTAAACATTTGTTTTCAGTGACTTTTTGTTCTTTGTTATTAGAGGTGAGGAGGAGAATTCTGCTCCCATTATGGCGTAGACATCCTTTCATGCCGTCGGCAAGGTTTGCTTGTGCCTGCCAACGCAAACCCAAGCTGGTTTGGTTTATTTTGCTGAGTGCCCAGGGACAGCCTCCTGCCAGCTCATGGAATGTGGGGAGCCCCTGTGCACCCAGACAATCCCAGCAAAGAAAGGGCTGTGGAAAAGTGGTTTCCATCTCTGCTCTAAACACTCCTCAGATTCAGCGATCCTCAGCAAAGGGACTTTTCCAGAAGTTCCAAAAGACTCACAGGAGCTTTTGTTTTTTAATGATTACCAAGGAAAGGAAAAATAAATCAACCTGAGTGAAAGCAGAAACCCCTGCTCTCTGACACACACGCAAACCAAACCAGGGAAGCGATCATGGGCTTTGCTGCAGCCGTGACACACCCGCTCCAGAGCCGCTGCAGATACAGTCTGTGTGGTTGGCCTGGTGGACACTTTCCTTCACTCTGTTCAGTTCCCCGTGCCTGTTCCTCATTGAATAAACTTTCTCGTGAATTAAGGTCTTGAAATTAAATATATAGATCCCAAAGGGCAACTTTCAAATTAACTAGTCAGAGTGTTACAAAACTACTGGTTTTCAACAAACCAAGCTGAGGCTGCCCGACACCGACCCTGTGTTATTGGTACAGGCCTGTAAACGCTGGGGTACACCCTGGGTACCTTTAACTTGTAACTCAGTTCCCCTCGATGGTTTTTAATCATCATCGCTTATAGTCCAGGGACAACACAGGAAGGGGGCTCATTAAAAACTCTCCAAAGACTTATTTAATAATTTGTTATTATATAAGTTCAAGGGTGCGTGTGTGTGTGTGTGTGTAAAGTTGGAAGATTCTCTAACTTTCCAGCAATGAATTTTTCTTCCAAGAAGTAGCCAACCATACAAAAATAGTTTAATAAAATATACAATATGTCTTTGGAGAACTCATAAAAGATCAGCTACGTGCTGATGATACTTAGGTACTGAATCACACTCCGAGTTGGGGTCGGGAGGCCAGGCTCAGGAGGTCATGACTGGGTGGGGTCAGGGGTGCCCCAGATCAGTGGGTCATCTTTTACTCCCAGGTCTGGAGCAGCCAAGGGCAGAGCCGGGCCCTCAGGGCAGCTCTGGGATGGGATGGACAGAGGTGGGGGGCTCCAACGGGCTGCTGGGCTTCCGAGGAGGAAGGGAGCAGCACCTGCAGCCCATGTCGAACCTGCCTTCCAGATGGGAGTGAGCAGGAAGGAGTGACACAGAGCGAGAGCTGTCCTTGGAACGTTCTGGCGGGTGTGGTGAAGAGGCAGCTTGTCCTAGAATCTTTTGCCATGTAGTCAAAGCACATGCAACAGCTGGAGACTCAATATTTACATTTGAGGAAACTTTACATTTGGACACTGGTATTTCCTAAGCCATCTGATTTCCCCTACAACGACGGGACAGTTAGACAGAAAGAGAGACAGGAAGGCAGCCCGACCGAATTGCAGAGAAGGCCAAGAGCAGGCTTCCAAGCTTTTAAATGGACCAGCTGGGAAAGACAGCTCGAAGTGGGATCAAACATTTTAAGTTGAAAATGAATGCTGTCACTCGCCAGATTTCCCGTCAACTGAAGAACTTAAAAGAGTAAGAAAGACTCAGTTTTTAAATTTTCTGACTTTCATACATCAAATATTCCTTTGAAAATACAGGGCAGCTGAGTCATACGACTCCCCCTGGCCCTGCCCAGGAGCTGATGCAGGTGGCTGGGAAGGGTTTCTTCCTCCACAGATCAGACCCTGGCGGCCAAGTCAAGGGGGCTGAGTGGCAAAGCTGTTCCAGGAGCTCTCATTCAAAGGAGCCCAACGAACGCAGACTCAGAGCTGCCCAGAAGGCACCCGGCTGGAGCCCAGGCCCAGTGGGACGCAGAGAGGGCACCAGGTTCACCGTGTGGCACTGCCTCTGTTTTGCAGTGACCGGCTGCATCCACCTTCCTGGCCCTGGCCCTGGGACTGGATGGCAGGACACAAGTCATTTCCCCATTAGACCACCTCAGAAGCAGGTGGGGGGAGAAAGGGGCAAAAGACACGAGCAAATGTCTCCACTTTCACTATGTGAAGGCAGCACTGAGGCAAAATGAGGGGTTTCTGGAGCCTTCTTTGAAATGAAACCCGGGCAGACAAAAGGCGTGTGGTCGCATGTGCGCTCCCACCCCTACAACTGCGGGAGTGGGGCGAACATTTCCTCCTGAAATGATAGCTTGCTGCAGGCAGGGTGCACTTTCTGTGGCATGGACAGAGGGACAGACAGCCACGGGGGCCACCGGGCTGATGCATACACAGACTCCAGGTGGAGGCCCCCATTCTGCTCCAACCCACGGTGACGGCCACACTCCATCTCAGGCCTACTGGTCCAGAGAGAGATGGTCCAGGCTCGGGGTCCCTGGGCACCATCCAGGTTCATGACACCAACACAAGGGAGAGTGACAGACACAGGCCCATCTGGTGCAGCAGAGAGGGTCTGTGCTCTGTCACCCAGAGGACTGGGCAGCCACCACCTGGGATTATTTGTTTCCCTCTTAAAATGAGAGTTCACACCTACTTTTGAGTAAAAATATGTCTTTTCAAATTTATGGCCTGTCTTCCCCAGCTTCCTTCATTAACTGTGCTGGTTGTTTCAGGGGAAATGATGAGCCATTTTGCCTCGTGGCCTGTGCCAGCTCCCACCCTGTCCCCTCACCCACACCAGCTGCCACCTGCACCTTTAATAACGTCAGGAGGGCCCAGATGCTGACATCTGCTCCTGAAGTTGGGTTTTAAGTGCTTTCTCAGAAATGCACATTGACGGATTCTACCTGGAACGTCATTTGGAAAATGCTTGACATTTCTATAGCAGGGCATTTGCTCATTTAGGAAAAAATGATGAAGAGAAAGTAAGGACTGGACTCCGGGGCCACTTCTCCCACTCCCCGCCCCCTCTGTCTCTCTCTGTCCTTCCTCTCTTTGTGGCTGCAGCTCCCAGCTGTCACATTTCCACAATAGGGAAGCCCAGCCATGACTCGTGACTGCATATCTGACAGCTCCAGCTTTCGTCCCCAAAGGGAACCTTGGTTCCAAGCTCTTTAATTGGCACACTTTACTTTCTTGACAATAACTAAACTGCAGGAGAGCAGTAAAACTTCTTTATTGTTGAACTCAAGGCAATTCTGATTGTGTTTAACATAATCCATTTTGTTCAGTTACTTAAAGGAAGAGCTTAAAAAACAAATAGCAAGTTTCTGGCAGAAGCGGAGCAGGACAGGGAATTTCTAGAAGGCGAATAAAACAGCATGAAGAAACTCTCTCTGGCATACGGTCAGCCTTCTCCACAGTGGAATTCACAGGGGCCCTCATCCTACAATCTTGGTTTAATCCTCATTTCTAAACTGCTCCTTGGGGACAGAGGTCAATGTGCCTTTAGAAGAATAGAAGGCAGAGAAGGTCAGATATAGTCGGAGAGCTTCAAGATCAATGTGAGCTCTGCAGAGGGATGCAAACTGTTCCCACAGGGGCTTGTGGCAGGTCCCCCCCAGCCCTGGGCTCACCTTCACATGGTACCTCCTCCTCCCATGGGAAAGAGCTCAGGGACGAACCCACTGGGAGCTGGACACCCCACTTTTCCTAAGTCATTTCTATAGCCCATGATGGGAGCCACATCTCACCCCTCTCCCCTCTGCTCTCTGCCACCTGTGTGCTGTTCTTCAGCCCCTGACACTGAACTTCCATGTGTCAGGGGTCACAGCAGATCCATTAGACTGTGTCACTTTCCCCAACAAGGGGTACCCACCGAAGCCCCAAAGGAAAGCTGGACCAGGCACACACAGACCTTGGGGCCTGGTCACTCTCCATTTGGCTACTCTCTCCCTCCCATGCAGCCTTGTTGATTGATCATCCCTCAGAGCCCAGCCTGGGTCTTCTAGCATGGAAGTGCTGACAGACCCCACGGATTAAGCTATGATGCTTCTGTTTGCATTTAAGCTGGACTATAAAGTCGCTTCAAATGAAAAACCCTAAATCCAGCTAGTTTGGGATCCACACCCAGAATATAGTAAGTGTTGAAGAACTTGCCACTCTGTTTAATCCACTGCAGATCACCCTCTGTCACAAGTCGTTTGCATTATTTCCACATATGAAATACAAAGACATTCCCCCTGACCCCCAAAAGTCTCTTCCCATTATAGCTTCAGGCTCAGCCTTAAAGTCCAGGATCTCATTTCCTACAGTAGGTCCACGTCCATCTGGGTATGTTTCCTCAGGAGCAGCTGCTCACATTTGGGGCCTCTTGCTCTGAAGACATGTGCCTTAGAGAAATAAGGAGGTGCCCCCCACACATTCAACTAAGAATGGTAATATCAGGACAGGAAAACTCCAGTTAATGCTCTCCATTCACAAGGGGAATGGAGAGGAGGCATTAGCAGTGATGGGTCCAAAGCAATTTAGAAATCCAGTCAAGTACACGTTCCTTGATTCAAGCAAAATCCTGCTCTCTGGGAATGACTTCCAGTGGCTCCTGACTGTTTTTTCATAAGACATGGCATGTTTGCAGCTGTGTGGACTTCTCAGACCGCTTCCTGCTCTAGAAGGTTGGGGGTTCAAAGGCATCTTTTCATTTTGTACTGTATTTGCCCTTTCAGTCAAAGCTGATACAATTCCTTTAAAAACTTTGTGGGTGACCTATGTACCAATCAGTGATGAATTTCTTTAGACAAAAGTCACATTTCTTTCCAAGTCAGATCTTTCTCCACCTGTGGCAACTGGTAAAGCTGTTGTGGGCAATGCTCTTAAAATTCTTAAAAGCCATATTGTGTAACTGAGAAAGTTTATAAGGCATGCCTTCAAGACTCTTCAAAGAGACCCCCAGGTATATCCTTAAGTTTTTAGAAGGTCTCTAAAAAGGTCTTACAAGCCACACCCTTGAGGTCTTCACCTTGAGACCATGCTATACAAATATTTGATCTTTGTCCCAAAGCCATTTCTTACTGTGACACTTTTGCTGAGAGAGAATGGGGATGAGAAACAGGTTCATTGCCACACTCATGAAGTCATGGCTCCTCTATATTTCCTCTGAGCTCTCCTCCACACCCTAATAGTTCCTTCTTTAGTTCTCTCTCTTCTTAAAGCTTATCAGTAGCTAGAAGAAGCCAGTGGTATCTCTGTCTTCTGCCTGGAGTCTCCTCAGCCAGATCCATGGATTCATTGGGCACCTGTCTATTCTCCATGTCACCACAGGGGACAATTTGCCGAACTTTCCATTCAGCTTCCAGTAACATTTTCCTCACTATCCTCAAGCTCTCATCAACAGTCTCTTTGAGTCCTTCCAACTTTTACTAACAGCCTTCCTGAGGTCCCTCCAGCTTTTGTCCATTGTCTAATCCCAAAGCCAATGCCACATGCAGGTTTCATTATAGCTGCAGGCCACTTCCAAGTACCAAATTCTGTTCTGGTTATCTATGGCTGTAAAATTTAAACTGCAAAACTTAGTGATTTAAAACAACAATCATTTCATTGTTTTTCACAATTTTTTAGATCAGAAACTTGGATACAGCTCAACTGGGTGATAAGATTTTTTCCTCCAGTGAGGTCACTTGGTGATATTCAGATGGTGGATGGGCTGGTCCATGGGGACCGAGATGGCTTCATTCACATACCTGACACTTTGGCGGGGATGACTGGCAAACTGGGCACACTGTACTGTCAACCAGCATACCTACACATGGCCTTCCAGCACAGCAGCCCTTAAAATTCCTAAAAGCCTTGATGATGGTCAGGTGCATCACATGGCAGCTCAAGCCTTCCAGAGAGAATGTTCCTAAAGAGTGTGGAAGGTGCCATTTTATTAAGATTTGGGTTTAGGAACTGGCGTAACATCACTTCTGCCATCTCCCAGTGGACAAAATAGTCACAAATTCAAGGGGAGGGGACATAAATCTCACTTCTCAATGAGAAAAGTCTCAAGAAATTTATGGCCATCTTCAGTCTTTCATACTCCTTCTACTTCATTCCTTCCTCCTTCCTGCTGCCTGGAATGATGATGTGAAGGCTGGAGTTGCTGCAGCCATCTTGTACCATGAGAAGCTGTTGGAAATAAAAGCCATACAATGCGGATCAACAAGCGAAGCAATCTGAATGTCTGACACCACAGAACACCATACAATTCCTGTACTGTCTACCCCTGAATTTTTAGAGTGAGAGAAAGTAAACCTTTTTAAGTCACAGCTATTTTGAGCTGTTCTGTCACTTGCAGCCTGATGCCTAACAGTAGTTTCTGGGGGGTGCAATGCATTCTCTAGCAGGTCAGAGTTGCTGATGGGGGAGACAGTTCTGTACCCCATAGCTGGAGTCTCCTGAAGCAGCACACATAGGAGCTGTCAGAAGCTCCCCTCCAGCCCTTCCATTGCAAGAGTCCTGGACTTCCATGCTGACAGCATCACTTCCTCCAAAACAAAGTTCCCTTCAGATTAAAGTCTAACCTTCAAGGCCCTCCACAGTGTGCCTCTGACACACCTTACCACTCCTCCACACCCCACTCACAGTTGAGCCCATTGTCCTGATGTGCCCTGTGTGCTCCCCGTGGTCATTTACACTTGCTGCCTACTCCCACCCCTAAACACACACACACACACACACACACACACACACACACACACACACCTTCTTCCAAATTCTGCCATGTTTTTAAGACAAAGCTTAAATCTCATTTTCTCTGTGAAGACTGTCCAGGATCACAAAGTGCAGGCTTTCTCCCTCTCTTGGACTTTTACTGTGTCCAAACCCCTCACTGGACACCACATTCCACTACTAACGAGAGTTTCCATTTGTATCCTCCCCACATGCACACGTCTTAATTCTCCAACGAGGCTCAGAGCTGCCAAAGGGCAGTGGCCTTTGTTGCAGCTCTTTGTGTCTACAGCACTAGCTAGTCACAGCCAGCTTTGCTCCCTGGAGGCCACATATCTGTCACAGGCAGAGCCAGCTGCTGGCCACAATGGAAAGGGGAGCAGAGAGATGGTGGTCCATGCAGCCTCTCCCTTCTGGCTCTCGCACATCTCTATGGAGCCCAGTCCCAGCTCTCAGGCACTCACTCAACAGTGGTTGGACTGTACCCACCCTCAGAGAGACACTGCCCTGCCATAAACTTCCAGGGGACAGGAGCCCAGGTCCCAGCCTGCTGGGCCGACCACAGCCCCCGGGGAACTTCAGCTGCCACTGATATCCATAAACTGATGCTGAGGGACTGGGAAGATGTCCCAGTTGCTTGGTTCTTTGTTCCTACATCAGCATTTTGCCCACCAATTGGGAACAAAGATCAGGGAGAACACAGCATAGAAATGACAATTTCTCAGTTTTGCTTCTGATCTCTGGGGGAGAAACACAAGGTGCCCTCCACCCAAGTCCTTGCAAGACGCCCTGCAATCCCAGCCTGTAGAGAACCAGGTCAGACTCTGCTGGAGCATCAGATGGCCCAGGAACCAGAAAAGCAGCCAAAGTTGGCAGCCTCTGCCTGGAAACTTAGCCTTGGTTTTTGTAAGCACTGAGAGCCTGACAGTGAGCAGAACTGACACCCAGGGAGATTCCATTTAATGAGTTGTTTGGTAGGGGTTATTTCTGAAATTAATTATCAATGACGTCTAATTATTTTTAAATGGCAGTTATTAATCTACAAGGCTTAGGGAAATGCTTGTGTTAGGGACTGCCCCCAGCTGCTTTGGGGATCCATGCTGAGAGGCGGGCAGGGCCCTGGCCAAGGCTGGTGGTGGGCAAGCTACAAAGAAGGGCACACTGAAGCTCCTGGCCTGTGGTGAGGCCCAGGTCCAGGGGGGTGGCTCCCACATCCACCTGTCTCCCAAGAGCAGTAGCAGGAGCCAGGAGGGGAAGACTCTGGCCTGAGCCAATCCATGCCCAGCTGGTCTCACTAATAATTCAGCCTCATTTAATCTAATAAACAGGAAATCTAGCACCCCAACACATGCCTCACCTGTGGCAGAGGTGTACCTGGCCAGTCCTTCTGCACAACCAAACAACAGGAGGTGCTCAGGAAGGAAAATCAGGTGCCAGGCAGGGATTCAACCACCCACCTTAGCACACCTGCCCAGAGGGAGTCACAGGGCTCTGCGTGCAGATCCCACCTTCTGAGCACTCAGGATCTAATGCTTTGGGAACTCTGTCTGGCCTGCAAATATTTACGTGAGTGCTACAAAAGCAGGCAGGTATGCACACGCATGGGAATCTGGTCAGACATCAGAGTGACAGGGTGCCCAGGCCAGCACCTTGGCCCCTGG
Source organism: Galeopterus variegatus (assembly GCF_000696425.1). Classification (NCBI taxonomy): domain Eukaryota; kingdom Metazoa; phylum Chordata; class Mammalia; order Dermoptera; family Cynocephalidae; genus Galeopterus; species Galeopterus variegatus. Next base: position 38,359 of record NW_007731007.1, on the reverse strand, counting down.
ACACAGCTGAGTGGCCCCTGTGCACAGAGGAGGGCCAGCTTTGCTGTCCTGGAACTCCCCCTGCCGCCCTTGCTGAGGCTGAGTTGAGTTGCTTTTTCTGCACACCATGTCTCCCCTGCACTGTGGCATGTTCTGATGGGCTACGGCTCTCCCAGTAGAGAGAGCTTCTCTCCTGCCTCTGCCAATGGCAGGAACCACGGCTTGCTTCCCAGTGCTGGTGGCCCCAACAGTGATGGCCTGTGGCAGATGCTTACCGCATAGATGCTCCCAGACCTGTCCTCTGTGAGTCTTACCATCAAACATCATGGTGATCTGGGGCTGGCTGTCATCACTGAGAAGATGGGAGGAAGAATGCTGCCCTTTCTCACTTCTCAAAATTCTTTCTTTTCCTAGAAGTTTCACATCAACATTTCAACAACTGTTTAGCTTCAGAGCCCTAAGAGGGATGTTCCTCACTGGTTGACTCTTAAAAGACAGGCCAAGCATGATCACACAAACTAGTATTGAACAAACATCAAGATGAATGACATGCCACTGCTTCAGTGTTCGTGGCAGCTCGACAGAGCAGGAGTTGTGAGTCTCTGGAGACCTGAGGTTGGGCCTCCTTGTCCTTACAGCTAGTGAGGTCCTCAGTGCTGACCTCTTTAGGGTGACCTGGAATATCTTCTGAAAGAAGGCCTGATGCAAGTGAGATGGCAACAATGGCCTTCGAAAGGGGAATTCCACCCACAGCCAGGGACAGTGTAGGGTTAGGACACCTGCCAAAGCCTAGAGATATTTCTCCGAGTGGCACCAGAGGCCAGGGGGGACAATCACAGTGAAACAGGTGGGAGAGCACTCACTTTCTCCCCAGTGTGCACCAGCACAGGCTCAAGGAAGCCATTTCCAGGTGGCCCAGGGAGCCATCCCAGGCTCAGACCAGCCCGGTGCAGGCAGTCGTTGGAAGGTGTCTGCCCTAGACCTGTCCCTACATTCAGAGCAGCACACAACGTTCCAACCGCACAGCCTCAACTTACCCTGACTTAGACTGGAATAGACCCAAGAAAGACCTTCTGGAATCTTAGACCTTTTAAAGTGGTTTGGAGGCCCCTAGATTCCTATTTCCTAGAGACAAATGTCCTTGGAGTCTGTCTGGTCCATAACCATGCCTCACGTCGTCTCTCTCAGTCCGTCCCACACTAGAGGATTGGGGAATATTTTAACACAAGACCTCAGGGCTGAGGTACTGCTTTTTTTTGACTTTTTAAAAAAATCTCAGATGTTGGTTGAGGAATTTTCCTTTAATTGATGATGTACCAATCACCCCACAATGATTTACAGTAAAAAGATGGAGCACAGGGCTGGCCCATGGCTCACTCGGGAGAGTGCGGTGCTGATGACACCAAGGCCACGGGTTCGGATCC
>NW_007731007.1:33527-36254 GCF_000696425.1 Galeopterus variegatus | reverse complement strand
AAGGGTTGAGATCCCCTTACCGGTCATCTTTAAAAAAAAAAAAAAAAAAAAAAAGATGGAGCACAGCCACAGGAGGATTAAATGGAAGTGGATGTCCACAGCAGAATCAGGAGGCCCACCTGGTCATGTGACCTTGGACAGCCATGTCCCTGCTTTGGCCCCGATTTCTACATCTGCAAAAGGAGGGCTGGGCTGGGTTGGCCCCATCTCAGGTCCCCTCCAGGCTCAAGTCCAATGGCTCTCTGACACATGACACTGACTTCAGCACCCCCTGCTGGTGGGCAAGTGAACTGCTGGATCATCTTTCTTCCAAGCAATGGCTGGTGAGTTTTGAGGTTTGAGCTTTGAGGTTCAGTGTTGCAGTTTACTGTCTCTAAAGGGTGCATGTTCTGGCAGAAATGAGAGAAGGGAGGCACTAGCTGGGTGTCCTGAAGGGATCGTATCGAGTTAAGAGTTGCTGCTTTTAAACTGGCTATGGCCAGCCCACAATATCTGGAGCTGAGCACAGCCTGGGCAGCTTCAGAAATTAGCACATGCAGAGTTAAATCTTAGGAGTCATTTGACAGACAAACGCTGAAGAGTGGATTCAGGGCTGGGAACCACAAATTAGGGTATTCAGGTTTAGCACACAGCTCTGGGCACCCATTTTTAAGATCAAACTGATGGTTTGGCACAAAGATTCGAGCCTGGGGCACACTGACACTCACCACATCAGTCACAGTGTGCTCTGAAACTGGCGTTCCACGTGCTAGGGAGGGGTCAGCTCTCTTCTCCCATCTCCCTGCAAATGCTCTTCTTGGCCCTTGTTATCACCATTTCTAGCTCAACTCTCACGTTTTGTATCAGAGATGGTGTTTATTGATGCTAAACAACGCTGCAGCCACTATGCAGAACATCTGGATCCCAGCTGCCGTGGCCCAGCTGAGATTTTTGTAATAGTTTTGGGATGACTCGCTAGCACAGCACACGCAGTACTGAGAGGGCTATGTTCTGCTCGTCAAGAGAATTCGAGATAATTGGAAATTTCAGGGTTTTTAAGTCTGTTGTTGGGTGTGGTTCCAGGGGGGACGTTTCGTTGTTTTGGTATGCAAGTATCAATTGGAAACATTTGTTTGTAAGTGGCAGAAAGAAAAACTTTGTATCGATTTACCCTTCCCTGCCCCCACAAAGTGACCTAAGAATTATGCAGCTATGTGTGGCAGTCTGAGTCAAGCACTGGAGGGGGCTCGCTCTCCCCCTTACCACCACTGTCCTCGGCAAGGCTCTGGGTAGAGGCAGAATGACAGCCACCTCTGTGGGACAACGAGGTAGGGAGGACACCTGAGCTCTCACTCCCCACAGGTAGCATCCCATACAATTTTCACCTCTTCCCTTTACCCTATAGACATAGAATAAAATGAAATAAAAATAACTGTAATTTACTGCTGGGGAAACAAGCTCAGAGAGATTCCATGACATGCCCAAGGCCACAAAGCAAACTGCTTGTCTTCGTCCCTTCAGGCTGCTACAACCAAATTCTTTAGACTGGGTAATTTATAAACTACATAAGTTTATTGCTCACAGTTCTGGAAGACGTGAAGTCCCAGATCGAGGCACTAGCAGATTTGGTTTCTGGTGAGGGCTCTGTCTGCTTCAAAGACAGAACCCTCTCCTTGCTGTGTCCTCTCATGGAAGAAGGCAGGGGGCCGCTTCCTTCAACCTTTTATATACGGACACTGAGCCCACCTATGAGGGTGGAGCCCTTGTGACTTAATAACTTACTCAAAGGCCCCACCTCTTAATACTATCACATGGGTATTAGGTTCTGCCATGTGAATGTGGGGGATGGAGGGACACCAACATTCAGACCAGAACAGTACTGGAATGTTCTAGAACCAGGTATGCTGACAACTAAATTACCAACAGGTGAGCCTGTCCCCTAATCTAGACAATAGAAACAGGCCTCTTATGCTAAAGGATTTTCAAAAGCTTCTCAGAGAGAAGGGATGTTGAGATAAAAGGCTCTGATCCGTCCTCCGTTAGCATGTTAGCACATCACACCAGTTGTTAAGCCCTAAAAGTTTAGATAAGGAATAAATACCTTCGGTATGTGGCACCCTGGGTTTTTCAAAGCACTTTCCCTACTAGATTTTCCTATTAGGCTTGCATAAGGCACCAGGAGAGCAGAGCTGCAAACACTCAGTACCTAATTCTTCATGTTCCAAAAAGTGGCCAGAGCCCTGCCCAGAACACTCAACTGCTAAGTCCCAATGCTCCCAGCTCTTCCGGGTCTTGCATTCATGCTGCATCATTGTGTATGTATCGTGTGCCCACTGTGTGCCACGCTCTATTCTAAACAAGTCAGACAAGGCCCCCGATCTGAAGAAGTGACGCTGAATACTCATGTACATAAAGAAGAAGAGGAGGAAGAAATATACAAGATCAGACCATGATGAAGTCTCTGCAAGACTGGAATAAAGATGCTAGGAAGAGAGTGACGTGGGGGATGGGCAGAAGGGTGCTGCTTTACAGTGGAAGGTCCGGAGAAGGCCTTGCTGACATTTGGACTAAGCGGAATTGCAAGAAGAAGCCAGCCAAGTGGAAGACGGGGAGGTCAGTGCCCTACACAGACACTAAAGCTGTAACCTAGGGAGATGTGTGCCTTGTTTGGGGATCTGGGGGTTGGAGCACAGAGACTGGGGGTGGGTGGGAGATGAGTAGGTAGGCACTTGGTGAGCCGGGTATATG